>NC_092232.1:25109027-25149027 GCF_036320965.1 Panulirus ornatus | reverse complement strand
ATTCACTCCACTAACAGCACGTCAACCCCTGTATACCACATCGCTCCAATTCACTCTATTCCTTGCCCTCCTTTCACCCTCCTGCATGTTCAGGCCCCGATCACACAAAATCTTTTTCACTCCATCTTTCCACCTCCAATTTGGTCTCCCTCTTCTCCTCGTTCCCTCCACCTCCGACACATATATCCTCTTGGTCAATCTTTCCTCACTCATTCTCTCCATGTGCCCAAACCATTTCAAAACACCCTCTTCTGCTCTCTCAACCACGCTCTTTTTATTTCCACACATCTCTCTTACCCTTACGTTACTTACTCGATCAAACCACCTCACACCACACATTGTCCTCAAACATCTCATTTCCAGCACATCCATCCTCCTGCGCACAACTCTATCCATAGCCCACGCCTCGCAACCATACAACATTGTTGGAACCACTATTCCTTCAAACATACCCATTTTTGCTTTCCGAGATAATGTTCTCGACTTCCACACATTTTTCAAGGCTCCCAAAATTTTTGCCCCCTCCCCCACCCTATGATCCACTTCCGCTTCCATGGTTCCATCCGCTGACAGATCCACTCCCAGATATCTAAAACACGAAGAAAGGCCACATCCGTTATACCCAGTCTTTAGCTGTCATGTGTTTTGCACAGAAACTACAGCTCCCTACCCTGATCCAGGTCCCACAAACCTTTTCATGGTTTAGCCCAAACGTTTCACATGTCCTGGTTCAGTCTATTGACAATACGTCGACCCCAGCATTCCATATTGTTCCAGTTCACTCTATTCTGTGCACGCCCTTCACCCGCCTGCATGTTCAGGCCCTGATCGCTCGAAATCTTTTTCACTCCATCCTTCCATCTCCAGCTTCGTCAATCGGTTCTCCTTGTTCCCTCTACTTCTGACACATATATCGTCTTTGTTAACCTTTCCTCACTCATTCTCTCCACATGTTCAAACTATTTCAGCATACCCTCCTCTGTTCTCTCAACCACACTCATCTTATTACCACACATCTCTCTTACCCTTCCATTATTTACTCGATGAAACGTTTTATTTTCATACAGCCACCCTCCTCCCCACAACCTTATCTTAAGCTCATGTCTCGCGTCCATACATTATTGTTGGTAGGAATACCGTTCATTCAAACGTTCCTATTCTTTCCCTCACAGATAACGTTCTAAATGATAGCTGACTTGATTACCAGATCTAGCGCCTTGAATGATACGGTCAGGTGTGTGTGTGTGTACGTGTGTGTGTGTGTGTGTGTGCGTGCGTGTGTGTGGTACCCTAGATACAGACCTGAGATTGTGGTACGCGTGGTACAGCCGCAAGAAGTGATAGTATGGTATACGCGGTACCAGTGTGGTACGTCCGGTACAGTGTTGGCAGAGGCGATCATGGGGCAAGACCAGACCCCGTGCCTGCCCTGCGTGCTTGGCAAAAGCACTCGATGACTCACAGTCCTGGCAAGACTAAGCGACTGGCTGAAGTATCGCTCACAAACTGACTAATATGGCCATATTCGATGTAAAATTTCAGCGTGTTTTACCGTTCCCCTCGACGTGGCTCAGAGGGGTAAATATACTCAGCGTGAATAAATTCATTGGGCGGTGTTTTACCCCAGGAGTAAACTTGCTCAGCAGTATTTTACCCCATGAGTAAACTTACCTCAAAATACTTTACATTAGCGGGAAATTTATTCAGGAATGAGTTAACAAGTAAGTCTACTTGGAAATGATTTATCCTGGAGTAAATCCATATGGTAATGATTTACCCCACTAGTGAATTTACCCAGCAATATTTTACCTCAGTCCTTCATGTCTATAACCGAGCCTGGTTTGTTCTTATATTTTCTTACTTTAACTTACCTTCTTCTTGCCCCTGGACCCTCTTCTATGAGGCCCCAGCAGCACCCAGGAAGCAAGCCACGTCCGCTGGGCAGGACCGCAAGTCTAAAAGTGCGGTGGAGTGTATCAATTTTGTGTAGCGAATGCGGGCGAAATTAGGAGTTGGTTTTTACTGTTGTCAGTGTTGAAGTTATGACTTGAACGTGAGGATTTTCTTGGTATATGTGTCATGGATGATTGTAATGCTGAAGAGATGGAAGACATCTAGCCATGAGACGAGAAAGTCTTATTAGTTCTTGTATGGGAATTGTGGTTTCAAATAGGTGTATGTATATACGATGAAATGGGGTTTGAGAATAAGTTGTGGAGGGGTGATTGGGAAGGCTGTATAGTACTTGTCAAGTCATGATAATGTGAATACATATTGTTAGTTTCTTGGTGAAAGGAAAATCTGCTCATTCAGGTTGCTAAAGTATGAGACAGAAGTGAGATATTTTCTTTATGTCTTTGGAAGTTAGGAGTTGGTTAGGAAGTGGTTAGAGTGAAAGGAATCATGTACTGTTACAAAGATTCGGGTGTCGAACATGTTGAGGTGGGATTGTATTGGCAATATTTTTCTTCGTTGTGCAGGTGTTGAATGTTTGTAATTCCTAAGCAAACATTGACTGTCCTGAGTGTGCTGAGTTTTGTGTGATTTGTAACTTTGTTATGTTAACTTCTGAAGGAGTGGATGACGCGGCAGGTGAGGCGTGGTTTAGGATGGAGCGCCGATGAATGGTTTGTAGAGAATACGGAGACAATCCTCTTCTTGTCTGGAGTTGGTGCTGGCAAGTGGACTGAGGGGCGGCTTCGTTGGCTTACGGCTTTCTGGTGATGTTTGTGGAGTGGGGAATAAATGCCATGAGTGTGTTGCATGTGCTGCCTAGCATGACGTCATGAGTGTGTTGCATGTGCTGCCTAGCATGACGTCATGAGTGTGTTGTATGTGATACCCAGCATGACGTCATGAGTGTGTTGTATGTGCTACCCCGCATGACGTCATGAGTGTGTTGTATGTGACACCTAACATGACGTCATGAGTGTGTTGTATGTGATACCCAGCATGACGTCATGAGTGTGTCGTATGCGACACCTAGCATGACGTCATGAATGTGTCGTATGCGACACCTAGCATGACGTCATGAGTGTGTTGTATGTGACACCTAACATGACGTCATGAGTGTGTTGTATGTGACACCTAGCATGACGTCATGAGTGTGTTGTATGTGACACCTAACATGACGTCATGAGTGTGTTGTATGTGACACCTAGCATGACGTCATGAATGTGTCGTATGCGACACCTAGCATGACGTCATGAGTGTGTTGTATGTGACACCTAACATGACGTCATGAGTGTGTTGTATGTGACACCTAGCATGACGTCATGAGTGTGTTGTATGCGACACCTAGCTTGACGTCACGAGTGTGTTGTATGCGACACCTAACATGACGTCATGAGTGTGTTGTATGTGACACCTAGCATGACGTCATGAGTGTGTTGTATGCGACACCTAGCTTGACGTCACGAGTGTGTTGTATGCGACACCTAGCATGACGTCATGAGTGTGTTGTATGTGACACCTAGCACAACTGGAGTTTCGTTAGGTCGAAGTGGTCGATCATTCAGGATGATGGGAAGGTGGAAGTTGGTCGTATGTGGTTTTACGGTTTCAGATGGAGACGATGAATACTGATGTGGGAAGCAGACATTCCGTTTTAAGCGATCTACATTTTGATTGCCTGATGCAGTTGTTGTGATGTCACCGTGAGGTCGTCTGCACTTGAGAGGACACGAACACTGGGTTCGTGAGGGGTGAGGTAGGGTGATCGTGGTGGAAGAGAGTGACGAGAGCTGGAGAAAGAACTGCTCCCTGGGAACACCACTGCAGAGAGATTATCTTCGCATTTACGACGGTACATCTACTGTGTTCATGTATTCCATTTTCTTAGTGAGGGGATATTCAGAATTAGCCTGAATCTTATCGGTTCAGATATGTTATCACCAGATTGACTTTTAACATCAGTTTTTTTCATGACCTTTGACCTAATCTCACTCAGGGTCATGTCTTAGGTCATGCCATGATACCCGTGTTCTAGGGGGTACAGGACACTGATGGGAGAGATGTGTGCGTCAGACCATCTCGTCCCTCAGCTGACCTTCCCAGCCGTTAGCTTCGCACCACTGCCCGTCAGCTGCCACCACTGACATCAGCTGGACACTGCTGCCGTCATTTGAGCTTCGTTGACGTCAGCTGGGCACTACTGCCATCAGCTGAGCACCATTACCATTAGCGGGTCATAGCTGACGTCAGCTGAACACTACTGTCGTCAGCTGAGCACAATTGTCGCCAGCTGAGCATTACTGTCGTCAGCTGGGCACAATTGTCGTCAGTTGAGCATTATTTCCGCCAGCTGGGCACAATTGTCGTCAGCTGGGCACAATTGTCGTCAGCTGAGCACTACTGCCGCCAGCTGGGCACAATTGTCGTCAGCTGAGCATTATTGCCGTCAGCTGGGCACAATCGTCGTCAGCTGAGCACTACTTTCGTCAGCTGGGCACCATTGTCGTCAGCTGAGCACTACTTTCGTCAGCTGGGCACCACTGTCGCCAGCTGAGCATTACTGTAGTCAGCTGAGCATTATTGCCGTCAGTTAGGCTCGGTTTCACGCTGTCTTGTGTCTCTCTCTTGTCTACAGTGAGCGAGGAGGATGTTTCCTGGCACTCTTCTGAGGAGTTATCATGTGTGTGTGTGTGTGTGTGTGTGTGTGTGTGTGTGTGTGTGTGTGTGTGTGTGTGTGTGTGTGTGTGTGTGTGTTTGTGTGTGTGCTTGTGTGTGTGTGTTTACATATCTGTACTGTACGGAGAGTTTTACCCTCGTGGAGCTTCATCTCTTGAACGTTTTCTACCATCATACAACTTTTAATTTTTGTATGCTGTCCACATTAAAATTGCAGTGGAATTCATTAAAAAAGGGGGTGACTGTATTGTTGACTGGTTCTTGAGGATATTTAATGTATGTATGGATCATGGTGATGTGCCTAAGAATTGGCAGAATGCATGCATAGTGCCATAGTACAAAGGCAAATGGGATAAAGGTGAGTGTTCAAATTACAGAGGTATAAGTTTGTTGAGTATTCCTGGGAAATTGTATGGGAGGGTATTGATTGAGAGGGTGAAGGCATGTTCAGAGCATCAGATTGGGGAAGAGCAGTGTGGTTTCAGAAGTGGTAGAGGATGTGTGGATCAGGTGTTCGCTTTGAAGAATGTATGTGAGAAATACTTAGAAAAACAAATGGATTTGTGTGTAGCATTTATGGATCTGGAGAAGGCATAAGACAGAGTTGGTAGATATTGTCTGTGGAAGGTATTAAGGGTATATGGTGTGGGAGGTAAGTTGCTAGAAGCAGTGAAAAGCTTTCATCGAGGATGTAAAGCATGTGTACGAGTAGGAAGAGAGGAAAGTAATTGGTTCCCAGTGAATGTCGGTTTGCGGCAGGGGATTTGTTTATGGATGGGGTTGTTAGGGAGGTGAATGCAAGAGTTTTGGAGAGAGGGGCAAGTTTGACGTCTCTAGTGGATGAGAGGGCTTGGGAAGTGAGTCAGTTGTTGTTCGCTGATGATACAGCGCTGGTGGCTGGTTCGGGTGAGAAACTGCAGAAGCTGGTGACTGAGTTTGATAAAGTGTGTGAAAGAAGAAAGCTGAGAGTAAATGTGAATAAGAGCAAGGTTAGTAGGTACGGTAGGGTTGAGGTACAAGTCAGTTGGGAGGTACGTTTGAATGGAGAAAAAGTGGAGGAAGTGAAGTGTTTTAGATTTAGCAGCGGATGGAACCATGGAAGCGGAAGTGAGTCACACGGTGGGGAAGGGGACGAAGGTTCTGGGAGTGCTGAAGAATGCGTGAAGAGCAAAAATGGGTATCTTTGAAGAAATAGTAGTTCCAACAATGCTATATGGTTGCTAGGCACGGGCTATAGATAGGGTTGTTTGGAGGAGAGTGGATGTGGTGGAAATGAAATGTTTGAGGACAATATGTGGTGTGAAGTGGTTTGATCGAGTCAGTGATGAAACAGTAAGAGAGATGTGAGGTAATAAAAAGAGTGTGGTTAGGAGAGCAGAAAAGGGTGTGTTGAAATGGTTTGGACACATGGAGAGAATGAGTGAGGAAAGATTGACAAAGAGGATATACGTGTCAGAGGAATGCTATTTCGTGTGTGGCGGGGTGGCGACGAGAATGGATGAAGGCAGCAAGTATGGATATGTACGTATGTATATGTAGGTGGGTTGGGCCATTCCTCGTCTGTTTCCTTGTTGCGCTACCTTGCTAACGCGGGAGACGGCGGTTGAGTATAGTGAATATATATATGTATATATATATATATATATATATATATATATATATATATATATATATATATATATATATATATATATATATATATGTTAATATAATGTTATGTCCTCTGGTTACTCTATACCTACATCTTTCCAAGAACTATTTACCGCATACTTTACCAACCTGGTTTAGAAATTAAATGGATGTGATCGTAATAACCCTCACTCTTCACTCTTCCAATGTCGGAAAATCTAAAACGTGTCCTTTTTCTGTAATTCCCTTAATTCTTGTACCATCTTTGTTGCCCTCCTCTGGATTTTCTCTATGAGCTCTTTGTGCTTTGTTAGGTGCCGTGACCAGGCATAAGAAGCATATTTTCGTTATGGCCTTTTAGGACGAGAATGCGTTTCTATCTCTTGTTTAAGCAGACAGTTGATGTCCTAAACTATTCTTCTGAGGTGACAGGTATGGGACGATGTCGACTCCCAAGCCACTCTTACACATAACTCCCTCCAGTTTATTTCCTCATGGATGAAATACATATCGGTACCTTCTTTCTCTATGACTTGTCGTTACTACTTTACATATATAAATCGTCGCTTGCATTTCAGTAACCATGTATCAGATTAACTTTGGAGCTTGTTAGTTTCCCTTATAGACTGACGCAATCTTCCTCACTCCAAACCATCCTCATGACACTGGCATCATCCACAATCTTATTGAGATAGGTGTCCAGTCCTTCCCGGAGTTTATAAACATAGATCAAGAAGAGTAGTGTTCCGGGAGCAGGACCCTGCGGCACGCCACGAGCGACTTCAACTCAGCTCGAGAGGGCTCCCCTGACACGAGTCCTTTGTTCCCTTCCACTATGATGATCCTCTGTTCCTTCAAGGTAGTCTCCACCGTATTGATGCTTGAAGATCCTGTTTCTTTACCACCTTAGAATGAGACAGAGTGTCATATGCTTTCATGGTACAGACATCCTGTCTCAGCCTTCTCTTCTGTTGGAAACGGAGCTCATTGTGTCAGACATTTATAGGTTTGTTATACACAATACCTATCCTGAAACTGTGATGTCTCTGACTTGGGTAGTTCCTCCTTTGCACGTAGTCATACATTGACCCTTTAATCATCTTTTCCGGTACTTTACAGACTAAGTTCGTCAGTGCGACCGGTCTGTACTTCAACACATCCTCCTTGCTTCCTTTCGTAGAGAGAGGTAAGACATTTGCCATCTTTCATTCCCTTGGCACTCTACGTCTTTCCAGCAGCAACCTGAACATCACTTCAGGTGGTTTATCTTCAGCACAGATGGAAAACTTTGATCAGGACTATGAGACTGGTAAGGATCAGGATCATTTGGACAGCCTTCTCTTTATGTCTCTTTGAAATATTTCCGTGTTTTCCAGGACCTCCCCGTTTCATCTCGCTGGTGGTAGGGCTGCAGTGTTTCCCAATGTGAAAAAAAATTAACTTGTCATTCAGTTCGTCTCTTGTCATTACATCTCTCATTAAAAATCTTCCCCCTGAGTTCCTGAACTGTATTAACTACTCCGCAACTAACAATTTACTTCTACTAAGATTATGGAGAGTTTGGGATCACACTTGCCTTGTCCAGAAAATTCTTTTCAAGGTATGAATGTTGCTCTTTCCTCATCCTGCTACACTTGCCTCTTGCTCTCTCATACCCTCCAACTACTGGCTGGTTAGGGTGTCGCCTATGGATTGGTAACTATATTTCTAATCTCCTACGCATTTTAACTTCTTTTATTCGACCTTTCGTGAGCCATCTCTTTGTATTTGAGGCTATTTCTCCATCACTGTAAATTTCACAGAACCTTCCATCACAATACACCTCGTTCTTGGTTCCTGCGCTCCCTACCATAATATCGATATTGTCGACTTCTATAAAAGTTCCACGACTTATTACCCCGCTTGACTCTGGTGTCATCTCTGCTCTTTCCATGTCCTCATTTACCACATGATCAAACTCATGCATTACATGATCACTTTCCAGTTTGTGTAACCAGTTCTCACACTACTGTGTGTGAGGACAAGGTCTAGTGATGATGACTATGTACCCGTTTCTCTGATCCTAGTGTGGTGAGGGGTATTCTGTCACTTGAAAGTTTCCTGTATACACTTTAAGAACTCTCCAAGACGCTTGTCTCTACGAGAATCCACATTCCGCCAGTCTCTCTCTCTTCATAACTAGAATCCTCCCAACACTAGTTCTTTATTATCTCATGGTAGCGTAATTTTCATTGCTTCATGAACCATATTCATCGTTCCTTCATTGCTTCATGAACCATATTCATCGTTCCTTCATTGCTTCATGAACCATATTCATCGTTCCTTCATTGCTTCATGAACCATATTCATCGTTCCTTCATTGCTTCATGAACCATATTCATCGTTCCTTCATTGCAGTCATTGTATATTTGCTCCGGTTTGGAATAATTTTTTTGAGAATTATATATCATGAACACCACCGTACAAATCTTTCGTGCAGTTACTTTTCCATTTTGAGAGTTTGATGTGTACGTTTCTCCGTGACTGGAACCTACAACGTAATAGATAGTTATATGTATGTGTGTGTGTGTGTGTGTGTGTGTGTGTATATGTGTGTGTATGTGTGTGTGTGTATGTGTGTGTGCGTTACCGGACTCCGCCTGTATGAGGTAAAACCGTGAGTGAAAAGTCACTTTTAGCGAGACTGTACCATGAGAAGTATAGTCTCGTCAAGAAACTCGCTACAAAGAAGTTCGCTACTGGAAATAAGGCCAGCCTTGTAGACGTAGGAGCTCCTGGAAAAGGGTCCTGGAGTGATTCTAGGATCCTTTCCAGAAAGGCAATCATGAGTGAACAATGAAAGCAAAATGTTCCATGTAGCTAAGCTATGGAAAGCAAGAGCTAGAATATGTTAATCTCATGTAAACGTTCACCCAGTATAGATGGGACTAATTATTTCTATAGTACTGCGCCTCACATACGGGTAGTAGTAAAGGGAGGAAGAAGGCAAGCAAATAGACTTCGAAGGAAAGACCAAAGCAATATCTGTAAGAAAGAGAGAGAAGCAAATTGTACTCTGAAGAAAAATGGACTATTTAGAAGTGAGGGAAGGCTGCGACCAGAGCTCCGCCTATATCCCTGACCACCAAAATGTGAGAAGTATTCCCTCATATGGGCGGATCAACTCTCTATACACCCAGGGTAGCGGCTCTACAGATGAATATATTCAGCACCCAGACAGGATCCCAAGTGTTCGAGACAGTGGTGTGGAGTTTGAATATGAGCGCGGGCTTGCATCGACAGAATCTTCATTTGAAATGACTGTTCATTTTAGAAAGCCAGACTAGAAGAAATTAGATTTTAGAAATGTTGATTTAGAAAACAGAAGTCTGGCGACAGTGGTGTTCGAAAAGAGAGAATATTGTTTCAATGGCACGAATATTTCTCTCTTGTGTCTCCCCTGATGATGTGATTATTACACGAAAGTGCACTTGTTGAGGTTCAGAGAGACAGAATTGGGTCTCATGGCACAGTCAGGGACATGGGTGGAGGGGACACAGCTCCCATCGTAGCCTATCTACCACCTCACCGTCAATAGAGAGTCTGCACGAGACCAGGGGCGTCCAAGCACATTATAATACCATGATAAACAAGAACATAAATCCTCTGGGTATGTAACTTTATAAACTTTGTGCATTTAGCTTTTTGGGGGAGTCATGTGAAGTAGACAATCGACGAGGGAGAGAGGATGTTAGGAAGGTCACAGAGCAAGTGAGTAAGGAGGGAGGACCTTGTACGCTGCCTAGGTGATGATACAACTGAAGAGAAGCAATGCTATATATAAGGAGGTAACAAAGGCCTCCACAGAAGAGCACAGGACAGAGTATGGTGCGTGCATGTGTGTCATAGTTACATGTAAGTTTCTATGTCCCGAGAAAAGGGGAGGAACTGGGTCAGAGAAAGATTTTCTTCCTTGTTCTTCAATGTGACATGCAGGTTCCTCTCACTCTTTTTACTTTTTCCTCCGCAAGTTGAATTTAAACAACCTTATCTCTGAGTCTCTGTGTCCCCCCCACCTCTCTCTTATCTTTCATATCCAAACTCACTCACACACTCTTGTTTTCATACTCATTTTTTTCTATCAGTCGTTCATCCTTAGTAATGCACACTTTCTCATCAATCAATTTTTCATATATCTTTTTCATTTATCTCTATTTCTTTTCACACTCTTAGTTTTATATCTGTCTGAACTATTCCGTTTATGAGATGTGCATTTGTATTCACGTTTTCAGACCACGGAAATTTTCCAATATGTCATACTCTCTCTCTCTCTCTCTCTCTCTCTCTCTCTCTCTCTCTCTCTCTCTCTCTCTCTCTCCTGTCTTACTGTTTTCAGTTTAGCTCTCTCTTTCCATCATTCTTTTTCCTTTCTTTCTTTCGCTCTCCCCTCATTGATTATCTTGTTCATTATTTTTTCAATCTCTTCTTCCATACTTTTCACACGGTCAATATCATTTTCGTCGCGGGAGACAGCGACGAGGTATAAAAAAAAAAAAAAAAAAAAAAAAAAAAATATATATATATATATATATATATATGTATATATATATATATATATATATATATATATATATGTATATATATATATATATATATATATATATATATATATATATATATATATATATATATATATATATATATATATATATATTCCTGCCTTACCTTGATGAAACCAATGATGTCGATCTCGAAAATTAGGATAGTTGTTATTGGTCTTGACTGCGAACAGATGACATAGTAAATATCTGTGTTGCTACATTCTTACGACTCAAGAATTTCACCTTTTTTTTCTTGTCTTCAATATATATATATATATATATATATATATATATATATATATATATATATATATATGAAAGGATCACAATTTTTCGCGTGACCAAGATATTCCTAAGTCCACGGGGAAAATGAAACACGATAAGTTCCCAAGTGCATTTTCGTGTAATAATCAAATCATCAGGGGAGACACAAGAGAGATATATAAGTCAGTTGATATACATCGAAGAGACGAAGCTTCGTCTCTTCGATGTATATCAACTGACTTATATATCTCTCTTGTGTCCCCCCTGATGATGTGATTATTACACGAAAGTGCACTTGGGAACTTATCGTGTTTCATTTTCCCCGCGGACTCATAGGAATATATATATATATATATATCATTTCCCCAGGGATATGGGGGAATGATATATATATATATATATATATATATATATATATATATATATATATATATATATATATATATATATATATCATTATCAGTTGTTTTTATAATAGTTACATTGTTTATAATTATCATAGCACTTTATTATCTCCAATGAATCGTTTGATATGTCGTATCTTCATTTTGATTAGTACTGAATCACAGTCTGCTACATTATTGCATTTATCATCATTTCATTTTCATCTTTCTAATTGTAGTTATAGAAAAAGGTAACCGTCTTCCGGTCCCGTTTTCTAAGGATATTTTTAAGGGGATTCATTTCCACTATGGATCCCATCTCTATTGACTTGTGATTAAATTTTTTCTCTTGTAAATCCAGGAGAGGTGAGGCAGACAACGAGACATTACAATTGTACTTTTATTTATATTTTAAAATATACAATTAGTTAACAAGTGCAATATCTCAAAGAATGGATGGCTTCAAAATAGGAAGAAATTTGGACTAACAGATGATTTTGATGTGTACAGTTCCGTATGGAATGACCCAATCAAAGCTTCAGGAAGATAAAAGACAAGACAGATAAAGTGACAAAGAGAATAATGATAATAATAACCCTAACATAGACGAATACAAGCCATAGTGTTAGTCCAAGTAGACTGTCGATGACATTATAGTAAAAGCTAGATACAACTGGACATATTAGACATTTTCGTAAGGACTGTTATCCAATAGATACCCTCGCCGCTGATGACGTCACTGGAAGCTGCCTTAGCGCGTCTGGACGGGCGAAACACAAGAAGTAAACAAACCCATTAATGTCAAGCTGGGGTTGTCGTATCACCATGACTGCCGCAGCTTCCCATTAACGGGTCACCATTGTCATAGGACTGTTGACCACTACCTTATCACGACAGACTGTCTCTAGCCTCTTTATAGAGCATAACATGTCTTTTCTTTTTTTTTTTTTTTACACCTACGAGACTTGCCTCTCGACACCTGCAAAGAGATGTCTCTCTCTCACCTTTACATCTGCAAGGATTTCACTCACTTAGATTAAGGTCTGACACAAGTGATAACTGCAGTGTGATTATACAAACGTCAGCTGGATTTGGGATGAATAGATATGCTAATAAATGATAAGTATATATAAATGTGTATATAAATGTAATTTCGTTGGGGGACCTATCGTATACAAGAGAGAAAAAAAGAGTATCAGTGTAGAATATCCTATGCATCTTAACAAGAAATTCTGCGTCATAACTGTGATGATAAAGATCTAGCAGAAATTTAGGACCTGAGTCGTGAGGTTCACTTAGCGCTTGGCGACCCCATAGGTGTATTGGTGCGACCGTGACTGTACAGAGGACCTCATCCTAGGCTTGCCCTCGTAAGGGTCCAGGGACGAGGACCGGATGGTCCTGGTGAACTTGTAGCCGTCTCCGTCGCCGATGCTGTGCTTCCTCATCTTACTGATCATCCTGTTGACATTTTGCGTCAGCTCCGCGGACTCCTTGGCCCGACGATGGCTGATTAAGTCGTCGTCGTCAAGGGCACCCTTGGCGGACCGGGGAGTGATGAACGAGAAGTCGTCTTCGTCGCTGAAGCTCATGTGGCGACGCCTTGGCCTCGCTGGCAACTTAAAGTCGGGGTCGTTCTCTAAGCTCAGGAGGCGAGAGGGTTTCGGTGGAGCTCTTGGCGGCTTGGAGGACTCGAACTTGCTACTCTCCTGATAGGAGCTCTTGCGCACCGTAGTGCCAGTCCCGGGGATGGTGTACGACATTTCATTACGTCTGACAGTCTTCTTACCTGGGGCGTTTAGATCATCATCGTACACGACTTCTTCCCACTTCTTGGCACGCGACCCAGTGCCCCTCTCGACGGCGTCAGCCCTCCTGAATTCCTTCTCAAGCTTCGATATGTCGTCCCTGATTCTCTTTTTCGTTTCGGGTTTGATCCCTATATCGTCGTTCGCTCCATGATCTTTCTCAACACCAGAGTCGAAGAACCTCTTAATCGGCGCTTGGAATTCCATCTCATCGAAGAGAGATAACCTCCTGCGAGGCTCCGACCCTGCATCATCGAGGTTGAACGAGAGCTTCCTGTCGCTACCACGTCCTGTCCTGGGTCTTGGCGGGAAGTCGTCGGGCTCTTTGTCCCTGGGGGCCCGGCTGGCGCTGGCGGACCTCCGGTTGACCAAGGGCTGCGACAGGGCGGCACTGCCGTCCTCATACGGCAGACCCCTGGTCTTCCCATAGAATGGGCGATTGGCAAAGCGCTCGGCGTATGTGGCAGCCTCAGGAGGCACAGTCTTGGAGGGTAGTAGTTCGCGGTTGCCGATGTAATCCGTCTGCGGGCCGTAGTAGTTCTCGCCGAATTTGTAGTTGTAGTCGTAGATGTGATAAGGCAGCCTCCTCTTCCACTTCTTCTTGTCCTTGTCATCCATGCTGGCGGCTGCAACAGAAAGAAGAGTGAGGTGCCAACATGTGTTCATGAGAGTTTTCTAGTCCTGAATATATAGTTATTTACTGAAGTATCTCTATGTATTCTACATACAAGATTGTGATCAATCATTAATAACCAAGAGTGTAGAGGTTAATATCCTAAACCTGGGATTCACTAAGATTACTATTACTCAGCAGAGACAAGGAGTTGAATGTTTGAACTCGCTGGAATATCTTACTAAAACCTCACTGATTGATTACCTTAATAACAGTTCATAATGTCTTCATGCCCCTGAATAGGATAAGGTGATCATGAGATTAGCTAAAAGAATTGATGGAGGTAACAGTGAAGGTGTGACAAGTGGTGGGTGATCGTCATGATGTGGTAGCGTAAGGTCCGTCCGTTCCTGGCGGGGGAACTGGAGACATGTGTCTGTGGTGTGGACAGCGGCAGACTGTGACGTGTTGCTTGAGGTTTGTAATGCTTGCTGGGGACTGGTGACCGTATGGTGACGGGGGAAGAGCGGCAATAAGCTTTTGGTGACGACTGAAGACTTGGTGATGTTAAGAGTTTATTGTGACTGAAGATGAGCAACCAGTGTGTGTTGAAGCTTCGTTCAAGATAAATCCCGTACAACCACATTCTCTGCTGTCATACCAAACAAACACAACATTGCACCAAATATATGTATTCTCATGTTCACATTAGGTAGTGTCATGTGTATATAACCGTTGGTAATCACGGGTTGATGGAGGTAATTAATCATGATAGAAAAAGATAGGAAGATTTTCTGCATGAATCGTTCCAGAGAAGCGAGAGTATGACTGAGGGTACCAGGCAAGTCTTTTTTTGGCCAATACCTATAATTGTCTCCATTACCTGTATTCAACTTGTAACAAGGTGAAAAGAGGGTGTGACCTTTGTGACTATCAACTGGCCTCCGTAACCATTTGTTCACAATTGATATTCTCCAACAAAATGATGGGATCACGGAAAATAAAAGAGAGGGTGGAAGTAAGTGTAAATAAAAGGGCTCGAAAAAGATGATGTCTAGTGATATACTGCATCGATAACACATGGATGTAAACACCTGAATATGGGGAACGTTACTCACAGAGACATATGCTGTGAGAAATGTTGATGCCTGGATGAAAGCGGAAGATGAATAAGAGGTTGAAAAAACAAGAATTCATCAAGAGTTGAATATGTTAAGTTTGGAAGTCCTGGCTGATGGTGGAGGGAGAGTTGGAGCCAAAATTTGTATGTATCAACATGTCGAGAGGAATCACGATGAAAACCGACTTTAAAGCAGATTTTAAAGATGGTATAGACCGTGGAGTAGGTCCGCGTTGTGTCAGGTGAGGCCCTCTATGTATGGATGGTGTAATCTACTGGTAGAGTGTACTGATGTTGCTCATAAATGTCATGACTTGTATGTGGAGGTGGCCACGACTGATGCTGGCGGTGCCAAACAGCTGACGTCGTGGGGTTCGAAGGGAATGTAGCACGTGATCGTGTGGGAGGCCGCCTCTATGACAGGTCATGAGGTATGTCTTACACAGAGAGGTCGTCAGCAAGATGACGCAGATCGCCAGGATGTCACACCTGCTTTCCTGCCACACGCCAGGCAGGGAGGCTCTGCCAGCTAGGCCAGTCCCTCTCTCTCTCTCTCTCTCTCTCTCTCTCTCTCTCTCTCTCTCTCTCTCTCTCTCTTTCTCTCTCCCCCACTGTGGCTTATATTTAAAGTTGGTGGCCACGAGGTCAGTGACATAGGAAGTTCACTGGAACAGTGACCTGGAGGCTTCCGTGTCTCAGTTTGCTGAGCCAAAGTTCGTGGACCAAAAGACCTCAATACCATCCCAAAGAATTCAAGCTTAAAGCTTGTGGTGTGTGTGTGTGTGTGTGTGTGTGTGTGTGTGTTTGTGTGTTCAAGGTTTTGAGGAGTGGGATTATAGCTGTCGTTAATCCTCTCTGTAAGTGACTCTGGGAGTAAAATTAGTCGTGTGGGTTGGCAACGAGAGACGGTGTCTGCACAGGTGTGCACTTGTTGCTGGTTCATTCTGGGGAGACCAAGTGAGACGTGGGGGTGATGTGAACAGGTGAAGGCCTGACACTCACAGGTGTGTGGGGGGATGACATGAACAGGTGCAAGCATGACACTCACAGGTGTGGGGGGATGACATGAACAGGTGCAAGCATGACACTCACAGGTGTGGGGGGATGACATGAACAGCTGTGGACGTGACATGATCATTCGTGGACTGATACTGAAAAGCTTACACCCTCCAGGGACAAATGATTGTATGATATAAACAGAAGTGAATATGACTTAAATACAGATGTTGCAGTAATATGATCCGGTAGTAATAGTCACTCAAACTCACATCTTGACTGTCTGGTATAGCGATAAGTGGTAACGTGAGAGCACATACGGCTTTTAAAAGTCAAAACAATGAGTGAGGAGAGAGCAGTGTTGTGATCTGAGGGCCAGGAAGGCTGGATGATGGTGTCATACACATATTCATCTCGAAAGGAAAATGGGTAACGGAGTCGATGCTCTAGATGATAAGAATAACTGATTTGTTGAGGTGTTTCTAAGGTAATAGAAAATGGTATCTACCAGGGCACCTAGCCTGCAGGAGAACTTGGCATCTATCTGTATCATCTATTTTCGTCTGCTTTCCATTGTTCCCCTCTGTCACAACTGTCTGTTTCCTCTCTTTTCCTCCCATTTTTTCCCTCTCCCTCTATCCACACACACACACACACACACACACACACACACACACACACGCGCGCGCGCGCGGCTTCAGGATTCTGTGTGAGGGGGAGCTGGGGATTGACATCTTCCTTAATCTGTGGCCTGAGTCCCACATTAAGAGAACAGTAAAGAAGACAAATCATCTGTTGGCAAATATTGAAATAGCTTTTAAGTATATGGTTAAGGAATAGGTGGTGGCAAGCTACTCATATCCTACATGAGACCATAACTAGAATAAGATTCTAAAGTTAGGACACTGCGTCTAGAAATGGCACAAAGAGTCAGTAGAGAAGGTTCAGAGGAAGGCAAGAAAGGTAACATCAAAAGGGAAAGAGCTAATTTAGAGACATGCCGGAAACCTTGAATCTGCCCATCATGGAAAAGAGCAGAGTAATGGGTGACCTGATCACAGCCTTTAAGTTTTTATACTAGATTGATGACATAGACAGTTTACAGTTTTTCTAAGGATGTAGGGACAAGACAAGAAATTTAGCAAGAAACTTTTTAAGAAAGATGTTCGGAAGTACTTTTATGGCATGAAAGTCCTGGATGAATGGAAAAGACTAACTGAAGATGCGATTAACACAGACAACGTATATAGATCTTAGAAGTTGCTTGAAAGCAGAGAACGTTTAAGAGATGAGGCCCCCACAGGTGTAAAACTCCCTCCCTGTACAGTACAAACTGTGTATTACAAAATATGTAAAGAGAGAGAGAGAGAGAGAGAGAGAGAGAGAGAGAGAGAGAGAGAGAGAGAGAGAGAGAGAGAGAGAGAGAGAAGTATGGGGTGGTTGGTGAGGGAGGTAAGGGCGCGGGTTGTAGGGAGAGGGACGAGTCTACAGTATGCTGGGGGTGGGAATGCCTCAGAGGTGAGTCAGTTACTGTTTGCGGATGACACAGCCCTGGTAGCAGACTCGAGACAAAAACTGCAGAAGCTGGCGCCCGCGTAAGGCTGAGTGTGTGAAAGGGGGAAGTTGAAGGTTAATGTGAATAAATGTAAGGTTATGAGAATTGGTAAGAGGAGAGAGAGAGAGAGACAAGTTAGTGTGACTGTGAGTTTAAATGGACTTAGCCTGAAGGATGTTGGGTTGTTTTAGATGCCTTGGAGTGGGCGTAGCAGGGGATGGAACTATGGGAGCCGAAGTGAACCATATTATGGATGAGAGGAGCCAAAGATCCTGGGAGCATTGAGGAGTGTATGGAAGAAGAGGTCATTATCTGTGAGGATAAAGATGGGTTTGTTTGTAGACCCAATGGTGTTACCCAATGGTGTTACGACTCCTACCGAATGTGGGTAGGAGTCGTAAGCCTCATATACAATGGATGTGGATGTGTTGGAACTGAAATACTCGAGGACAATATGAGGTGTGAGGAAGGTTGGTCATGTTAGGAATGACACTGTAAGAGGGAGGTGTGATCGTAGGCTGAGTATGAATGAGAGCTGGAGAGAGTGTGCTAAGATAGTATGGATAAATGGATAGGATGAGTGCACAAGGACTGACCAAAGGTTTATGTATGTTGAACGTGGAGGGAACAGCTAGGAAGGAGAGATTGAGTGGATGATAAGATGAAGTGAAAGAATCTTTGACACGTCGGGCCCTGAACATGCAAGAGCGATAGAAGACTGTATATGATAGAGAGAACTGGAGCATGTGGTATACAAGGGGTCACGTACTGTCAGTGGACTGAACTAGGACATTTGAAGTGGTCAGGATAAGCCATCGACGTGATCTGTGGAACTTGGCTGTAGATAAAAGCTCTAGGTTCAGTGCACTATACGTGACTGTCAGAGTGGATATCTGTCTATCTGTTTATCTATTTATATCTATCTACCTATCTGTCTGTCTATATATTCCAGTGTATACTTGTTGTTTCCAGCGTAAGTAAGTTAGCATTAGGAACAGGAGGATATTGCCACATCTCTCACATCCACTCTACAGCTGTCATGTATGATGCACCAGAATCAGAGGCCGCACCCCCTACCTCATCCATAACCAGGACCTATGTATAGCATACACGAGGAAAGGTACAGCAATGCGGTGAGGAAAGTCTGGCATGTGTGGGAGTCGGAAGGGAAGAGAGTGAGTGCTTCCAGGTGTATGATGTCCCTATGACTGTTTAATCTGATCATGGATGGTGTAGTGAGGGAAGTAAACCAGAGAGTCTGGAGCGAGGGGCGGGTCTGCGGTATATGCTGGGGCTGGATAGGCCTGGCAGGTGAGTTACGGCTGCTTACAGATGGCACAGATCTGGTGGAAGAATCGCGAGAGAGAAACTCCAGAAGTTTGTGTCTGAATTTGGAAGAGTGTGTGAAGTGAGGATGCTGAGAGGAAATGTGAACAAACATAAGGTATTGGGGTACAGCAGCAGGGCAAGATAGGATGGTTGGAGTGTGGCTTTGTAAGTGGATGATCCAGAGGTAGTGGACTACCTGGGAGTGGACTTGGCAGCGGATCAAACCATGGGAGCTGAAGGGAATTATGGGATAGAAAAAGGCTGGCTTAAATGATTTGCATGTCACAAGCTACGGGGAAGGGAAGGTCGAGAAGAGGATGAAAGGATGAAGTGAAAGAGGCTCTTGTGGCTTCGTAGCTTTAACATTCATGAGGGTGAGAGGCTTGCACGGGATATGATGGAAATGGCCGGGGGGGTTGACGTGCTCTCACTGGACTGAACCACATAACAAGACGTGGTCAGGGGAAGCCACGGAACAGTCTGTGAGGTTTGGGTATGGATGGTGTGTTCTCGTTTCATTGCATTATATATGACAGCTTGGGAATGGATGTTACCATATTTTCTCTTCTTCACCTCGAGCTGCTTCACTAAAGTGCAAATGGCAAGTATGAAATGTATATACCTTTCCGTCCCAGGATCCTCCTCTAGAGGCTCCCGGGACGCTTAGGAAGCTGTCCAAGTCCACTGGGGGTAACCACGGGTCAAAGAGTGGGGTGATGTTATGTCTTGGTGGGATGAGGACAACACAGTTATAGAGTAAGTGTCTCATGTCTTTAGTATATAGATTGCATCCTGGGCATGAAGGGTCGTATGATATGCTGAATCGGTGCTTGGTATGTGGGACGGGTGGGCGATGTCTGGAGCGCTGATGAGAAAGCGTAACTCACATATGCCTTGGGGGTATAGTGTCAGATGAATGTATGTCTGGTGGAATAGTATTTAAGACTGGGTTGCGAGGGAGGGGGAGGGGGAAGTTCAGTGCTTGTTGGGTCATTACGGTGTATATATATATGTTGCTAATGTGTTTGTCGGGGAGAAGGAGGGAGTGAGGATCTGCAGGTATAGGCCGCTGAAGTGTGAGACAAGGGCAAAGTGTTTTATTTCTACTCACTGGTTGGCGATTGGTGATGAAATGGTTTGGGCGGGAGAGGGAGGGTCTTGTGATATTGCAAAAGAGTGAGTGGTGAGAATATTGAGATGAGATTGTATATGAAGTAGTTCCATATTGTTATGCAGGTGTTGAATGTTTGTGGTTGCCAAACAGCTGGTTGAGTGTCGTTATGTATTTGGTTTGCAATGTCCTTATATTTGCTCTTGACAGGATGAGTGATCGGGCAGATGAGACGTAGTTAAGGTTGGTGTCAATAACTTGTTTGTGGAGTATATTAAGAGAGTCGTTTTCTTTTTTTCAATTTTGGTACATTTAAATGTTTTGAGGACTTCCAATTTCTTTATGGTCTCGATGTCGGTATTTGAGGTGTGTGGTGACTGAACGTAGGTCATGATACCCAGTGTGGCTGGTGTTGTGCTGAGTGACAGTGACTGGCCAACTGGGGTGATGAGGGAGTACTGACTGGATGCATGTTGGGCAGGGGTTGATGAGAGGGTGACAGTGGATCTTGGTTGTGATGCAGACTCCTTGTTTTGTGTGAGTCACTGTTTTAGTTGTAGTGATGTGGTGTTGAGTAACTATTCTTGGTTGGGTAGCGTCACGCTGCTGCGATGTGAATGAAATGTCATCTGCTACTGCTAGGAGTTTCACATCGTGGTCTGTTGTGGGGTGAGGGTGTGCCATGTGGGAAGAGTTCAACGAGGGAGAGAGAAGCCCTTCTGAATGGTTCTGGCTGGATGGCCGTCTGTGAAGTTGGCTAACCTCCGTTTATCATCAATTAGGGTGACTAGGTCAAGTTTCTTATATATGAAGACGTGCTGAGGGAAGGTAGCCAGTGATTTATTGATACTTATTGCCACTATATATATATATATATATATATATATATATATATATATATATATATATATATATATATATATATATATGTATATATGTGTGTGTGTGTGTGTGTATACACATATATATGTATACACACACAGGTGACTGTTTTCATGGATGGGCAGTTGACCGCAGGAAAGGTGTGGCCACTTGACAACAGCTGAGCGAACACGTGACTAACACCCTCGCTGCTATAAGACAGCTGTGCTAATGGAAGTGTTGTCAGAAATAAAAAATAAAAGAAAATAAACTCTAGCTTTGTTGACGGGAGCGGTCGAGTATTTATAGAGGTACAGTCACTCGGGGAGACGCAAGTGACTGTATAAAGGTGTTTTTTTTGGCTTGACAGTAGACAGCTGTGAAGCATGGGAGTGTGTGTATAAGGGTATGGGAATGATTACATACAGAAGAACCTAACTGTAGACAGACATGGGTGTGACTGCAGAAGACATGGGCGTGACTGTAGACGTAGGAATGATTGCAGACAGGTGTAGAGGGGTAACTGTAAAAGCTACGGACGAGACTGTAGAGGACATGGATCTGACTGTAAACAGGCATGAACATGACTGTATAAAGCACGAGTGTAGCTATGAACGAGCATAGGAATCACTGCAGACAACGTGACTGTAGAAGGTATGAACTGAAGTATAACCGGGCATGGTTGTAACTTTATAAGGCAGAGGCGTGACTGTAGACGTGTATAGACGTGGCTTTAGAGAGTCACGGATGTGACTATAGACAGGCGTAGGTGTAACTACGGACAGGCATAGAAGTAGCCGTAGACAGTCATGGACCTGATTAACGACAGGAATAAGTGTGGGTGTGAACGTAGACAGACGTGGCTAGTGGACTGTAGACAGGCGTGACCAAGGGACTGTAGACAGGCGTAGCCGAGGACTGTAGACAGGGGGAGCGAGGGGTAATGGCGCCAGTAAGGAACCATATTGGGCGATGTTTGACACTTACCAAAATAAACTCAGGGAAGCCGGCGGTGCCGGGGAGCTGTGCCAAGAATGGCACACATACTCACACCTACACACACACACACACACACACACACACACACACACACACACACACACACACAAACATCACATACACACACACACGCACACACTCACGCACACTCGCACGCACCTTCAAACTCACACAAGCACACAGACCCAAATACGCAAATGATCTCATATATACACACTCACACTCATGTCAACATGTATGATATCTATATGTACGTTTAACACAGTGCAAACAGTTGAGGAAAGAGCTACTGGGCTCTAAGCAGGTTACCTGGAGAAGACACTGGCTACCTGGTGAGGATATCGGTCACACACACACACACACACACACAAACATACGCACAACACTGTTACAAACCAGTCTTAGAAATTGTTTGCAACATTTGTTAGTTTTCAGTATCGTTTCAAAAATAACTATGACTCGGGGGTGAGTTGATGAGGTTTAGTAGCGTGTGTATTTGTATATTCAGTATGGCCGTCTGCAGCATGTATGTAGGTAGGTTGGTGTGTGTCTGTATACAGTTGTTCTGAGGAGTTTACGTATGAATTTAGGGTCATGTCTGAAGAGGGAGGGCAGTGTCGTCGGGTCGTCATTATCATCAACCTACTGGACACGGGGCACCGGCGGGCGTTGATGGGGTGGAGGGCGAGGTTGGCGGACGTAGTTCTTCTTTTTATATAATTCGTCGGACTTTGGAGATGTGGAGGGCGGACAGGCCCTTCAGTCGCTCGTTCAGGGGCTTCTCCGGGATGTACTTAACATCGACTTCGCCCACGGAAGACTTCTTCACGACCTTGATATCGTATGTTTCCTTTCTGGCCATTTCGTACTCTGACCAGATGCTGGTGTTGCGAGAGTACACCCGGGGAGCACCTGGGCGGTGGAAGTGCATGCCCACCATACACACGCTTGGAGAAGCCATGGCTGAGAGATACTGTAAGATACACACACACACACTCACACATGTATGTCCGCGATCAGCCCTGTGCCACAGCAGTGAGGCGGAAGCAGCGGCGGCAGCAGCAGCAGCAACAGCAGCAGCAGCGGTAATGCTGCCCGGTGTAGAAGGTAGAGGACAGGGATACAGGGTATGCAAAAAAATAAAAATAAAAAAAAGGAGGCAAAAGGAGAGTAATCAATGATGTAGCCACCTTCGCGACGCCGACAATAGAGAGGGTAACTTAAAGGTTTTCTATAAATCACTCAAGTCTCTCAATATGTACAATTGTTCATACAAAAGAAGTGCAAAACGCTAAACACTTTTCTTACGAGTTAAACAGGAGTCATCATAAGAAAATCCTTTGCCGTTTTCTGTCAGGAAATAGTTATCACTGTCTAGAATAGACAAACAATGTTCAAGTAATGTTCCGTAGTATAAACAGCTGAAGGAATCGAAGTGGGCTGTGGTCATGCAAGGAGAGGTTGGATATGAGAGTCTCACGGTGTTTTACTGTCGTCCACAACTGGCGCAAAACTTTGAGGTTAGTCTACACTCACGTACAATATTCATCGCAGACTGGTTGTTGTTCTGATCGAAAATAAACATGGTCGCTGAATTCAGCAATTAGATCTTCGATGGTGTAGAACGTAGTTATTGTTCTTCATATTTTCTTTGTTGGGGTTGGACCATGGTGGATGTTCTTCCTGTGGAGCGGTTCTTTACACAGCTCTCACCCACACTCTTCAGAAGTAGAGAATTTCTTTAAACAAAGTCGTCTTTCCTCACAAACATATTTGTTTTATGAAGCAAAACGTGATGGCTGAAGACCCCACTAGGCCAACCCCTCCTTCATCTTCCCTCAAAGTTTAGCGTCAGATATGTCCCCTAGTCAATCGTCCAGGTCCATTTTGCTGATGCGCTCGAGGATGTCCTGTGAGGAAGGCAGCTTCTTCATCATGTCCACGACGCTGGTGTCATCGTCATCGATGTCCAGGTCAGCTACCGCCTTGCGCCCGCTGCTGGCGGACGACCCGCCTGCCGAAGATAAGCTGGAAAATCTATCCGCTTTCTTTTCCGTTGAGAAAGAGTAATCGTTCTTCTTTCGCTCTAATTTCGGGGATAGATTAAGAGGTTTTCGCTCTATCTTGGGAAGCTCAAAGTCCATCGATTTAGATGACAACTTGTAATCATCAGAGCCACGGTCTGCCTTGTACTTGTAATCACCTGCGCTTCGCTCGCCCAGGCCACTGGTGCCGTTCATCCGGGAGGACCTCTCAGATTTGAAACTATATGACGAAGATTCATCGGGACCACCGCCAGTAGCGAGTGATCGCGAGGTGCGCTCGCTTTTGTAAGAGCTCTCATACTCTCCAAGGCCACTCTCAGCGCTCCGAGTGGAGGCATCACTTTTCACTGAGGAAATGGAGGGCACAGGCGGCGGCTTGCTGTCAGGGGGAAGGCCGAGTTCTTCTTTGAGCCTTTTAATCCGCAGTATTCGCTCCTCGTGAGTTGTATCGTCTTTTGAAGGATCGTAAGATGGAAGCCCTTCTGCGCGACCGGTGAAGCTAACCTCAGTCGAAACGGCATCGCTACTGAGCCGGGACTTGACTGCTTGAGCTAGTGGTGTTGGGAGAGGAGGCAACTCCGCAGGTTCGACGGCAGGGCGGGCAGAAGCTTCACGCCTGAGGGGACCTGCTCGAAGATGTGGGAAGAACTCTGAGTGCTCTGCTTCTGTGGACCTCGCCCGTGCAGCCCTGGCCGCCGCATCCTCTTTATCCGAGAGGTATCGCTTGTAACAGTCCTGGTAGAAGCGTTCTGCGTCTCGCACATTACACTCGTACACTCGCGGCTTGGGACGCTTCCAGTAGCGGTTGACCTTGGTCGCGCGGTAATCCATGACGACGTGGAGGAGGTGAAGTGTGACGGAACTGCAAGAGAGACGCCGGTTTCAGAGCCGGCCACGACCCGCACTGTCTCCCAGATGCTACCACCACAGCAGCCGCAGCTCCACACGCGCGCACCAGCACCGCCCACCAGCCCACAACGAAACTAGCGCCACGACCTGAGTGGGCCAAACGGCTGCCTGCCTGGGAGTGGGGCAGAAAGGAGGGACGTCAGCCACCAGCTCTGTCGTCGTGCCGGCCCTTGCCCCGTCTCGCCTCCACTAAAACTGCTCAGGACGCCGCTGCCAACCACGCTGACTCAGCGGGACAGCGAACAATGTGGAGGGTATGAGTACAGGGTCGACCTGCGACCAGCGCCTCCAAGAGATGAGTTATGTACCTTGCGGCAGCAGCAGCAGCAGCAGCAGCAGATCATCCGGTGGACGGACGTATATATATATATATATATATATATATATATATATATATATATATATATATATATATATATATACCAGCGTCATGACAGCTATAGCTCGAACCTGCGTCTTAACCTTATGGCATTTATACATCTTATACCTACCCACAACCTTATACTGATCGTCTGATCATAAACAAGATACATCTTTCTCAGCGACATTTTCCAATTCAGTGACGATATCATTACGCCACTTCAAGATAACCTTGCGTAAATGGCGGAGGAATTTCTACAAAACAGAAAGCTCGAATCAGTGAAATACGAACCAACTCACATCATGAAATAGGGAAATATATCGCCCATTTGCAGGATATGACACATTCGTCTCCAGCTTCATGGGAAGTCGGCGGCAGACACGAGGCACCCAGAATAAATTCACCCCAATACCCGCCTGGTGTGGCGAGACACGTGGTCTGGGAGAGCCAGTGTGGGGGTGGTTAGGGCGGGGATACTGAGGTGGTGAGGATGGTGAGATTGGTGGAGGAGGTGGTGGTGGTGAAGGGGGCTCTGTTGGTGGTGATATTGGTGAGGGAGATCCAGGTGGAGGTGGTGGTAGTGGTTAGGGAGGGCCCTGATGGTGGTGATGTTGGTGAGGGAAATCCAGGTGGAGGAGGTGGTGGTGGGGGAAAGGGAGCTCTGTTGGCGGTGATTATGGTGAGGGAGATGCAGTTGGTGGTGGTGGTGATGGTGGTGGTGAGGGAGTGGTGGTGGTGAGGGAGTGGTTGTTGGTGATGATGAGGGAGGGTCTTATAATGGTAGTCGTAATTATGATGAGGGAGGGTCTGGTGATGGTGTTGGTGTTCAAGAAGGTCTGGTGATGTCAGCGGTGGTGGCAGTGTTGAAGCATGTCCTTTTGGTGGTGGTGTTGGTGAAGGAGGTCCTTTTGATGGCGGTGTTGGTGATGGAGGTCCCTTTGGTGTTGGTGAAGGACGTCCTTTTGGTGGTGGTGTTGGTGAAGGAGGTCCTTTTGGTGTTGGTGGCGGTGAAGGTGGTCCTTTTGGTGGTGGTGTTGGTGAAGGAGGTCCTTTTGGTGGTGGTGTTGGTGAAGGAGGTCCTTTTGATGGTGGTGTGTTGGTGAAGGAGGTCCTTTTGGTGGTGGTGTTGGTGAAGGAGGTCCTTTTGGTGGTGGTGTTGGTGAAGGAGGTCCTTTTGGTGGTGGTGTTGGTGAAGGAAGAGGTCCTTTTGGTGTTGGTGTTGGTGAAGGAAGAGGTCCTTTTGGTGTTGGTGGCAGTGAAGAAGGTCCTTTTGGTAGTGGTGTTGGTGAGGGAGATCCAGGTGGTGGCAGTGACGAGAGAGGTGTTGGCTGCGAAGCTGGTGATGAAACGGAGGTCTTATGGTGCCGATGGTGGTGGTGGTGGTCAGGGAGGGTCTGATGATGGAGGAAGGTTTGGTGGTGACGTTGGTGGTGGTGAGGGAGGGGTTGGTCGTGATGTTGGTGATAAAGGAGGGTCTTATGAAGGCAGTGGTTTTCGTGGTGAAGGAGGGTCTGGTGGTAGTGTTGGTGATCAAGAAGGGTCTGGTGTTGACAATGGTGGTGAGGGAGAGGGTCTGCTATTGGAAGAGATGTTAATGAGGGAGATCCAAGGGGTGGTGGTGTGAGGGAGCGCCTGGTGGAGGTGACGAAGGTCCATCCAGATGGTAGTGAGGGAGGGCCTGGTGGTGGTGAGGGAGGGCCTGGTGGTAGTTGTGGTGGTGAGTGATGGCCTGGTAGCGATGATATTTTTGTTGAGGGACGGTTTGGTGGTATTTGTGGTGTTGTTGTGACAGAGAGAGGGCCTTATGGTGTTGTGGTGGTGGTGAGAGAGGGCCTGGTGGTGGTCGTAATGGTGGTGAAGAAGGGCCAGGTGGTGTTAGTGGTGGTTTTGGTGAAGGAAGGTCTGATGTTGGTAGTGAAGGGAGACTTTGTTGGTGGTGGTTGTGGTGGTGATGGTGGTGAGGGAAGATCTGGTGGTGGTGGTAGTGGTGAGGGAAGATCTGGTGGTGGTGGTGAGGGAGGACCAGATAGTAGTGGTTATGGTTGTGAGGGGGGGACCTGATCGTTGTGGTGGTGATGGTGGTGAGGGAAGATCTGGTGGTGGTGGTGGTGAGGGAGGACCAGATAGTGGCGGTTATCGTTGTGAGGGGGGACCTGATCGTTGTGGTGGTGGTGGTGGTGGTGGTGAGGGGGGGGACCTGATCGTTGTGGTGGTGGTGAGGGAGGGCCTTGGTGGTGGTGGTGTTGGTGGGACTCGTGGTGGCGGTGGTGGCGAGGGAGGGGCTGGCGGTGGTAGAACCCTTAGTGGTGGAGATGTGATGGTGGTGGTGGTGGTGGCGGAGAGGAAGGGTCCTAGGTGTGGCGGTAGCGACAAAAGCGATACACTCCCCCAGGAATCAGGTGAAGGTCCTCCTAGTGATACACGAAGGGACGGAAAACTTCCTCGTTTTCTTCCTCCGTCAAGTTAGATATAATTAGGTCACTCATAGAAAATGGAGACCATTTGCCGTAATAGAAATGCAGCTTCTCTGTCAAGTCCTCTTGGAAAAAAAAGAAAAAAAGAAAGAAAATCAACGCCTAATTTTTAACAAACAAGTTAAGGTGATCTGTGAGTTTCGTTGAATTAACTTGAAGGCAAGATCATCTTAAAGACTTGAATGAATAAAAAAAAAAAAATTGTATCAAGAATAAAAAAATAAGTTAAATCCAAGACATAAAACAGTGCATTCAAACATGGATTCCTAAGAAATAACTGGAACATAAACGACCTTTATCCCTGGCAACGAAGACAATCAGACCAGCACGTCAGAAAATGGGAAATGGAACATTAACTCTATAAAAAAGAAGAGTGAAAATCAGAAATCACTCAAGGTTTCTCATTTACAGTTCATTTTCAAGGATTGTACATTGTACCGTATGTACCTTGTGTAAGATCGCGCCTCTGATTTACACACGGTACCCATTCTACACAGACGAGTCCAGTGACTGTATTTAGAACCTCGATGACGTATATTGTCGCTCACTGGCCACATGTATGGCTCCTCCTCCTTCTCCTCCTGACCACATGTATGGCTCCTCCTCCTTCTCCTCCTCCTGACCACATGTATGGCTCCTCCTCCTTCTCCTCCTCCTGACCACATGTATGGCTCCTCCTCCTTCTCCTCCTCCTGACCACATGTATGGCTCCTCCTCCTCCTCCTCCTGACCACATGTATGGCTTCTCCTCCTCCTCCTCCTCCTGACCGCATGTATGGCTCCTCCTCCTCCTCCTGACCACATGTATGGCTCCTCCTCCTCCTCCTGACCACATGTATGGCTCCTCCTCCTCCTCCTCCTGACCACATGTATGGCTCCTCCTCCTCCTCCTGACCACATGTATGGCTCCTCCTCCTCCTCCTCCTCAGATTGCGTCACGATATAAGTTTGATTCATTTGTAAACAAATCCAGAAATAACCTGATACCTCACCGTGTCGGGTTCCCTGGCCAGCCATTACACACCAACATTTATTTTGGTCGGAATTACAAGCGTGGGTAGGATGTAGCTTGCCAAGTGCCTGACACCATTTTCTGTGGCCCGTTTTCTCTTATTTCAGTGGCACATTACGAGCATCCCATTTTCTCTCGTTCTCTTTCCATCGCGTTTTCTTTCTTGCGTAGCTAGGTTGGTTTTCTTTAAACATGCTGAATCGCGTTTTCTGTTTTAAGAATCATACGACTTGTCTTATTCTTTTTTCCTCCTAAGATTTGCATAAATCAGATACAGTTTTCTTTTGTGTTAACCAAGTCACAATTTCTTTTACCCATTTTCTTACGTTGTTATTCTTTTCTTTTTTCAGTAAAAAACAAATTTATTATTTCATTTTTGTTGAGAACTGTCTCTGAAGTTATGAGAGACTAGAATTCTATTAGTACTTTATTTTCCTACAGCCATGACCTTTCTTTGAAGGTCAAGTTCTTATTAAAACCTACTTCTTTATTTACATGTCTGTCGAGCGTTTTATTTGGATTTGAAATTACGACATATTATTTCTTCAAACACACCATGACTGAATGAATATACTTTATCATTTTGTGAGCTATGCACTTAAATCTAATTCTGAATGAGTGCAGGAAGCTAAGTATAATCTACACGGCTTTTGGAAAAGCGATATGTGGTGGCCTGAAAACAGCCTTCCAGCCTGCAGTGCAGAAGCGTCAAATCTTGGCCATGTTCTGATGTGCCTATACCCTAAGACTGGATCCTTCAGGCACTACGGTTCACTCAATGGAGGAGTAACAAAAAAGAAACGTCCGTGTATATATATATATATATATATATATATATATATATATATATATATATATATATATATATATACATACACGAATACAGTGCATATAAACGCGCACCTTCATAGAACATACAAACCTCCAACAGCCAGGATCGATAGATAGATAGATAGATAGATAGATAGATAGACAGATAGATGTAAAGGTAGAGAGACAGTTAGACAGATACCCTGTGCCGGAGATCAGCTCCTCATGAATTGACAAAGTTTTTTTTCGTTTTCTAGTTTGCTAAGGTAGGCGTCTTCAACAAAGAGTAAGTATTATGTATTGCAATCAGAATGCCCAGGAGTCGATTATCAATATAAACTATTGTAACTTTACAGTTCATTTGTGTGTCGGTCAGAGCGGCATTCATCATAAGTGTCTTGTATTATTCTTCATAAGAATTAAAGAATTGATTAACGCACGGATGTACGTAATTGAAATGGTATATGTTTCTATTCGTTGAAAACTAAGAATAGATTTATTAGAACAATATTGCTAATTTCATCGGTACATTACTAGAATCCCATTTTCTCCTTTCGTTTCTCTTCGCGTTTTCTTTCTTGCCTGGTTTTCTCTTGTAGCACTGAATAGCGTTTTCCGTTTTAAGAGTCATAGGATTTGTCTTTTTTGCCATTTTTTTTTTTCTCCCAAGATTTACATGCATCAGACAGTTTTCTTTGTATTAACCACGTCACGATTTCTTTTACCCATTCTCTCTCTCTCTCTCTCACAAGGTTTTAAAGTTACGGTATTTATTTTTTCATAAACCACAATTTTTTCTCTTGAAGAAGGTTATGTGATCGGGTTGTTGCCCTATCGAAAAAAATAAAACTGGTGTTTACAGACGCAGGAAGGGATCTGAACCAAGAAAATAAGTTAAGGGGAAAAATATAGAATAATCGAGACATTAGTTTTAGATTTGTTAATGTAACAATTTCCATTACCTAACTGTAGTTTCTGTTGTCAATGCAACTCCGTCATATATATATATATATATATATATATATATATATATATATATATATATATATATATATATATATATATATATATATTCGCCATTTCCCGCCTTAGTGAGGTAGCGTTAAGAACAGAGGATTAAGCTTTAGAGGGAAAATCCTCACTTGGCCCCCTTCTCTGTTCGTTCTTTTGGAAAAGTAAAAACTACAGGGGAGGATTTCCAGCACCTCCCCCCCCCCCTCCCCTTTTCGTGGCCTTTTACGACACGCAGAGAATACGTCGGAACTACTCTTTCTCCCCTATCCCCAGGGGATAATATATATATATATATATATATATATATATATATATATATATATATATATATATATATATATATATATATATAATATGAGTATGCGTAGATAAGAGATCTCTGAACACACAAGTTGCCAAGGTTAATTGGTCGTCGCCACATAATACCCTCCCGTTCTCATCGCGACCCAGGGGGCGGCTGGCTCACTACGGGTGCCAAGGCAACATCCGCCACCTGTCCACATCCTGCGGTTACCTGTCCCCGAACCTCTCTCTCTCTCTCTCTCTCTCTCTCTCTCTCTCTCTCTCTCTCTCTCTCTCTCTCTCTTTCTCTATCTCTCTCGGAGTTAAATGAATTTAATGAACCCGATTCCGCCAGATACTTAAACAAAAGTTTAGTTTTATCTGTGATGTTAACGAGAAGCGATTCTTTAAAAAATAAAGATCGAAATTCTGTTATCTGAAGTCCATTCCATTGGTCATAAGAGGAGCAATGGTCTTATGATATTCTTTGCTTATATCAGTGGAGGATCGCATCCATGATATACCAGACGACACCAATGAAGTGGACAACAGGACTGATTCGTATACAGAGAGTTCAGTCTCTTGGCACGTATAGTTTAGATCCTCTACGTGTCTTCATTGACCCTTATTTCTCGCCGCCCTCATCCCACGCTGCAGCTGAGCTGGTGGTGCTGGTGTGTGCGGATGCTTGGATTTCCTTTGCGTGTGAATGTCTCGTTATACCATTGACTTACACCACCTGGCATATACCACTGACACAAGCCCCACACGTATACTACTCTACTGGATATGTGTCACTATACCACTGACACAAACCCCACACATATACTGTTGTACTAGACCAGTGTCATCATACCACTGACAGAAACTCCTGGCATACGGAGGAGATGGCCGGCAGTCCGCTCGCTCTGTAGGGGGTCAGGTGTGCCATGCCTCCCCTGGTCTGACCTGTGCCAACGAATTGATCTAATTTAAGCCTTATCATCGTATTCCCAGGTAGAGTCCGTCAAGATGATTGAGATACGGGCAGTTACAACGAACCCAAGAAGCGTACATTCGCCCAAGACTTTCAGACCTTAGAAGAGGCGGAAACTTTAGTCTTGTGTTCGCCCCAAGTAATCTTACCCAGGATGAACATGGACATCCTCAGCGCAGATATGTCAAGAATCCCCTCAGCCAACCTCACGTAATCCAACTGAGTTATTTTGTGTTTGGTGTCTAAATTCTTCTCCGGTGAGCCGGTGGCGGCTGGCAATGACCGTACGCAGCCTTGAGAGACATCTGGTGTTGGGTTTCCTACTTCTGTCAGTTCCAGCACGCAGGCAGGTGGGCATGTGGCATGAGTCAGTCGCATACATTCGAATCAAGAGATGAACACGTGATATATTCGTCTGGGAAGAAAGCAATACTGCTCCATCGTCATGCTAAACCTTTTGATAAAGTCCACAAACATCTAATGTATCGACAATTACGAACAACGTTGGTGGTGAAGGCAGCAGACAGAGGTCGTAAACATCCCTATGAGACGACCTTAACCCCCCTCCAGGCACAAGGCAACCCCCTCCTTTCCTTCCCGATGCCCCCCCGCTCCCCAGCAGCAGCGTTCTCCTCCACAAGTTGTTCTCAACGCTGGGAATTCCCGCACTCCTGGGAGGCCATCTCAAGGATTGTAGCGCAGCTAAAAGCCGCTTCTTTGGCATCTTCCCCTGGTACTTGCCTGAGAGTTTTACCACCCAGAGCGACTCGAGGTGGCCGCCCGGGGCAGCGCCGTCCCCAGGGGTATTCAGTCAAGACTATTTCAGTGGGAGACATTTTGCTGGCCAGCAGCTTGTACTGTGAGGAGAGGAGCTGAGACTGGCCAACCTCTCGTGTCATGTGTCACTCTTGGCACCCACCTCCTGCCGCGTCATGCTCAAGTTATCAAGCCAGTGAGACAGACGAACACGAGAATAATACAGCGCCAGAGGATGCTGATCAACGAAGAAAAGCAATACATATTTCTACGCCTTTCTGTCTGTCTTATATCCGTCTGTTTGTTCACAGTCCAGTCTAATGAAAGTGATAATTTATCGATCAGCTCTCAGAGAAGGATCAAGAGAATAATTGCTTAGATTGTCTGGACTTTGTTATTTTCTTTGAAGTTTCTGCTGCTGGAGTATTCCTGTCTCTTAGACAGCAATGTCTTCATCCCTAAACGAAGGAAGGAGGATTACTTTAAGGTCTTCTCTTCTATTTTGTGGAGCGCTCCAGTGCTTGGCTTATAAGCCTGAATTTTATAATCTAATCCAATCTTCTATTTCGTGTTTCTTCTTTTGATTTTGTCCCTCTTGACAACTAGGTGTTGTTTCATTACCTTCATGGGTCATACATCGTCCTACAGGCCATTTCTTCCCACAGATAATATGTGACTGCTGGCAGTTTGAGGTCTGCCCCATTCGATATTTGTTTCATTCACTTCATAGCTGCACTGGAGAACTATCTGTCTACCAGACCCCCACTTTCTGCTTTCATTCAAGGTTTTACCATCGTAAAGTTATATCATGAAACCTCTTTTCTCACCTCGCCACTACTTACTTAACTTGATCCTTTCACCCAGTACTTTGTCCTGCTCTACATGTGTTACTTAACCTCTTTCCGAACTCTTGCTTACCAACTGTTTTTCTCTCTAGTTGATCAGATCTTTCCACTTCCAAGGCATTGCTTGATATCGTGTCATCGTCGCAACTAAAGAGTGGTCACAGACTCCACCTGCTTAATGCTAAACCGCGAATGAAAAGTCACCTAAAGAGAGGCTGTATCATATTCAGAGCACAAACTCGGCAAAGAACCTTTCGCATCAAAAGAGTTTAGGCTATCCTGCTACTAAGTGTGGCGCAGCCTTGAGGCTATAAGAGCCACTGGAAAAGGGTTCCTGAGTTAAAACCGGAACCCTCTCAGAAAGGGTTTCTGGGGTAATTGAATAAATTTGATAAATAGTGATTCAGAAATTGGAAGTTTTGATTATGTTTCTCCACATGTCCTCCCTCCACGAAGTGTGCAAGTCTACCACAGCCATCCTCTCCCTGTGGCTTACCTCCCAATCTTAAGGTATTGTTTTTTGTTATACGCGATTGACTCCTCACTATGCGAGATGATCCCACTGGTGGGTGATGCATTTGCTAATTTGTGTCTACAAGTGCACTGAATACCTTTCTAGATACGTATATGTAATATATGCTTGTCTCAACATTTCGTTGCTGTTTTAACAATAACTTTATTTCTAATCTATATAGCGGCTGTTGCTGTGGATTTCTTGTGACAGACAAAATACTATGCCAACTTCTAAGTCACCTTTTCAGGTAGATCAGGGTCGTTGTTTCCCCACAAGATGCCCGTCACACTCTAGCCTCATTTCAGTGTCGCAGTTTACATTTAGTTAGGTTGAATTATACTGACCATGTATCATCCAATTAGATCCTGGAGTTTATCCAAGTCCTTCTGAAGATTTGTTATGACTGGATAATCTTTATATCTATCGCAAAGTTATTAGAATTCGTGGACATTATTCAGATATGGTTCAAGTCATTTACGAAGGTCGTTCAATATGCATTAGGAATGATAGTGGTCCAAAGATTGAACCTTGTGGGACACCATCTTTCGTCTAACTCAAAAGGCACCTCTGATATTTGCTCTCTGTTTTACTGTATTTAGATAATTTTTTGGCTCACCACAGAAGCCTTTGTTTCCAGCTGACCTGAAACTTTGATATCCTAACAGTGTCGTGTGGAAGAGGGTGTTTAATGCCTTCTCGTATCCCAGAAACACACAGTATTCTCACTTGTCTCGTACTATGGTTTTCTTATTTGCACTGGATGATCTTCACTCTATGAACCCATATTACCAGCCTCTGTGATTGCTTCTCTAGCACAAGAAATAAGCTATTTGCTTTATGATTTTTTAGTCTTTTAGACATAAGTTATGTAAGTGACTGTGTTAGTGATACATGCATTTCATTGCTTTACTTTATCGCCTCTTTTCAAAATAAATGTAGCGTGTACACTCTTCCATTCTTTATTCTTTGAGTTCGTAAACAATATCCCACGTATTTGTTGCGTGTGAGTGTGACTGGGAGTGGCATATTCAAATTACAAATTTTCTCTCTTAGGCAATCGGCGCAACCCAACACATTACTTGCATACATATCCTTGCATTTACGGTAGATCTCGTGGAGTAAGGGACACAATAACTTTTAAAAGGCTTTAGTAAAGATAATAATGAGAGTGCGTGTCGAAGACAAAGCAAAAGTCATCACAAAGATGTGAAGTTGTTTCTGTCTTTCTATTTCGCAAGCAATATTTCAGTCGCAGCTTCGGTTATTTTCCCTTTGAAAATATCTCGAGAACGCTCCTCTGACGTGATCATGACTCACTTCTTTTAATAACTTATTTAGATTTAGTAAATCTAATAGATTTTCTTTTCACTTTTGATTCAGTTCGAACCTTCTCTGAAAAATAACTATAACTACACTGTACGTATCATTTCCTTTTTTAACGTTCTTTGTGACCACTTAGCCTCGTTAATTGAGAGTTAAGCAACAAATGATCATACGTCCCTCGGGAGCAAGAACTCGATCAGGTATCTATGTTGAGCCTAAAGAATCAGAATCCCTAGAATAGAAAAAACATATTTTCAGGTGGTACTACATAAAGGATCAAATTACATGCCTAGATCAAAATTCCTGGAGAAAATGCGCGACTCTTGGAGAAGGATCTTAAGAACATCTCTGGCCGATTAAAGAATTTACTCTTTCATCGGAATATGTTCCTTGAAGATGTTCTCCTCGAGCCAACCACTTCTTTCATGCACTACATTCTTCTTTTCGCATTTGCGAATTACTCATATACATACAAATAAATCCTACTGATTATATTCATCTATGTTGTCCATTTTGCATCAGAGCGGCGATTTTGCCGTATAGAATCGTTCCTCCTCGTCTACGAAGTGTCATAAAAAACGTGCTAATATGAATAGTACATCATGCTACATCAATGATCATAAGTCCTGGGAAGTGAAGAGGAACAAATGGAAAAGTTTAGATCGCATTTCGCTCAGCTATACTTTGTTGAACCTATCGCTATGGCGGAGACGAGAGCACAAAGTCTCAAAGCCTTTCCTAAGTTGGGGATTTTAAGACTTCTCGAGCCTTTTTCTGTGAGAGAGGTGTAATACGATCATTTCTTTTTTTTTTTATGGTGAACACAACTTCATCATATATTTCCACGGATCACTTACAACATTTATATATCATATTTGTTGATATCTAGAGAGAGTAGATTTGAAAATAGTTAGGAAAAGAATGTTATAGTGAATCGCTATGTTTCGAAAGACTGCCATTAATCAGTGTACCGAAGCCTAGTCTTACATTACTCATAATACTGATACAAAATCAAATTGGTTGGACACAACAAGATTTCTCTTTAGCTGTTTGTCTAGCGACTTGCGATAAGGATGATGTTAGCTAGATCCTGAGCAAGGCTCATACTGATTCATAAATGTCATATGAAACAGTTCATATACAGCTGATGTGCTTTGCATCATCAACTCTGGACAAACGATTTGATTGCTTCCTAGAGAATGGAGTTTGATCTATACGGATGTGATTTTAAAGATTCTCCTTTGATTCTCCTCTGATAGATTTCAGAGTATTGGATCGGCTGGAAACAGTCGCCCAGGAAGAAGGGAAAGGATGAAAAAATAAAAAAAGAATCGGATCGTGTTTCTGTTACTGGTGTTTCCATTATGTGGCCACGCTCACAAAGCATTTCATCAGTGCTTGGCGCATATTCTCAAACATCATTCCATTCATATATCACCATCAACCTGTCGTTTATCTTTCCTTTCACTACTATAGTTTCTCTCATGTGTGTACAGGTTGAAGCTACTGTTCACTCTTTCGACGAGTAAATCTAGAAAGCAACTCTGCCAGTGTAGTAGGAGGAGATCGGTGGTGTCTTCAATGATTTATATAGGCTTTGAGCGCGCCGAAACTCCTCTCAACCTGACTTTGTATAAATGTAAGAAGGTTGCGTTCTCGTCCGTTGGATTTCTCTTACATTACACCGATAAAAGACGACTGTATTTTCTACTCTAAAGAGTTTTAAGCTTCCTTCACTACGATCTGCGTTCAAGGCTCACAATCAACTCGATCTCTCTCGCGTCCAGTGCACCAGCGACCCAACCCACCTTCTCCGACATGTGCTTTCTAAATTTCCTTTGACAACAACGATACACGACACGACACATTCCGATGGTCGTATCCGCGAACTCACGAAGCGCGGCGAGCGACTATGGCGAGTTTGTAATAGGCTGTGGAGAGGATGGAGGGTGCTGCTGTATTGCTGCTGCTCCTGGGCGCTATGGTGGCCAACACTGGATGAATAACGCTAATGGACAAGTAAAAAAAAAAAAAGTCTATTCTTTTTTTCAAGTATAAACATCAAGTAGCACTAAGTATATATCAGCACAGCATCAGTCACGAAGATGGAGTGACTGTATATCACAGGATCAACTATCACAGTAGGCTTGCCTGAGGGAGGAGACGAGGGCCGAGACGAGTCACACCACTTCGGTAGCTGGGGACGCTCTACCAGGGAGGCCCAGCCGATGCAGGCTTAATACTCCTGATGCCAATGACTCACCACCGCCACAATCCCTCGGAGGGGGAGGGGGGGTGTGGGGGGAATGCGAGTTCGTAAGTTTGTATGTTACTCCGTATATGTGTTGTGTGTGTGTGTGTGTGTGCGTGTGTGTTCGCACAGCGTGTGCGTGTGTGTGTGCGCGCAGGCGGGCAGGTGACACTGGGAGACCCTAGCCAGGTTGCCGGGGGACGATACCCGTAATGGGCCGGTTGGCCGGCCTGGTGTGGCTGCTGGCTGGCCCGATGCCCCAGCAGGTAGAGCAGGGACCTACTGCTGCTGCCCTGTCCGCTGCCACCTCGTCCTCCAGAATGACATCAGGCTAAGAATACCACCATCCAGGTCTTTACCCCCGAACTCCTCCCAAGACCAAGATGGAACGCTCTCTTTCCATGAAATCGTCCATCTCATCTCTGGAGGAAAATGATGAAGATGAGTGGGAGGAAAATGTTACCCTCGGCTTCCCTATTTTCCTCTGCGAATTTCGAGAAGACACATACGCCCTTGATGCCGTCTCGTAGCGCCCAGCGGGGCAGTCCTCCAGTTGCCTTTTGGCTCCGCTTGTCTCCTCCTCTCCCTCTCTCACACACGTCTCTTGCACAGGAGACTCTTCATCCATCTATGAAGTCAAATCGTAGGATCATGTCAACGTTTAAACTCAGGCTCTACTGGATCAAGTTTATCTTGTCCATGCAATTCCATCATGGTAACCATGAGATGGTCATTTTCTTGATATTGTTATGCAAGCTAACTTTACTTGTCGTACCATGAACACTTTTACAGACGCACCAAATCATCTCATCGACCAGAGTCACTGCAGCCAGAGAGTTTAAGTGAAATCAGAACAATAGACAATTATCGATTTCTTTTTAAAGAAAATCGACAGTCGCCCCAAAGAGGTTATCATATTTGCATCAGGATTGGCTAGGCCAGACATCACCAATATTTCCCTGTCAGCGTCTCCTGTAACCACACACACCTACCAGTCTTACCTACAGACCTTCTCTCCTCACACACTCACACACACACTCACACCTCACACTCACACACTCACTCACTCACTCACACACACACACACACACACACACACACACACAAACACATAGGTACACAGGAACAGCGGGCATTAATCCCAGCGCTGCTCGACAGTATAAGTAAATTAGTGCAGGGCATCAGTGCCAGCCTTGCAGTGTAAGGAAACTGAGAGTGTTTTCTAAGTTGCAGTATGTCTCAGTCCGGGTGAAAGACAAATGCATCTTTATCATTGATATGTATTGTTTATCCGTATCTCTTTCTTCATCTCTGTTCATCTCCCTTCTCCCTCCTTTGCTCCTGTTATCTATTCATCTCCCTTCTCCCTCCTTTGCTCCTGTTATCTGGATTTCGTTTAGATTTCTTCTCTTTCCTTGAGAATATGTTTTGATACAGCGACAAGACTCGATGTCACCGATGATCGAAAGAAATTTTGACTTTTAATCACTATCTTTTTTTTGTGTGTGTTTATTGTCTCACAGCATTAGGAGTCCGATCAGTACTTTTGATAAACTCCCCCGCCTTTCTTCTTATATATTCATTATTGTAAATCCTTCATATATCTTTCGAATTGTAATTGAATTATCTGTGTTATCTGTATCTATTCTGACATTTACCACACTGGTCTGTGAGTTTCTGATATCTTCCACTATTACAGACACCCTGGAAAGGACCCAGTGGTCTGTTGCTGTTTGAATTTCCTTGTATTCCTTTGTATATATTTCATAGATTCAGACACGTAAGATCGCTGGATATTGTTATCTTTGTTATCCCATCTCTTAGACTTGAAGACTCTATGAGTTGCAAGTATTTTTGCCCTATTTCTATCATCGTAATTGTATTTAGAAAATTTGCCCCTACGTCTAATTTTCCAAAATCAAGATTGGCACTTATCATTTAAGGCCAATGATTAGCATAATCTTAGAACGCAATAATCCACCTGCGAGTGACTCTTATGACTGCGCCAGACTCCTCCTCCTCCACTTCGTCCCCTTCGTCAGCAGGGAGAAATGACAGATACCTATTCATCTCGCACATCAGGAGGTCGCTAAATATAACGCGACGAACGACAGAAGATGAAAAAAAAGAATATGTGAATCTTTATCTCCTTCACATCTTCCTTGTGCTGGCCGGCGTCATCACTCCATCATGACCACCTCCTTCACCATCTTCTCCTCCTTCTTAAGACGCCGCACTCAAGCCCCAACAGCATAGGTAATAACAGGTCTATATATATGTCTTGCGTCAGCATACAAGGTGGTCAATAACGTTAGGTAAAAAGACACAGGCCCCTTCGACCTGGGGGGAGTGAGGGAGTGAAAGGGGGGGTGGTCGCCAGGTATCACCACCTCCTTTCCAACACTTACTCCGCCTGTCATGCAGAGGAGGTGCGGATAGGTGGAGGTGATAGTGCAGGTGATAGTGTGATGAGGGCAGGGGAGAGGGGTGAAAGGCAGAGTGATAGGGAGAGAGAGAGGAAGGGAGGGAGGGGAGAGAATGAGACACGTAT
>NC_092232.1:25079027-25106527 GCF_036320965.1 Panulirus ornatus | reverse complement strand
AGCAGCTTCAGAAGTATTTGCCTGAGACTCCGAAAGGTTCGGTGAGGGCAGTGGGTCCTTACCACTACCATCAGGGAACACGACGCGTCAGGAGAAACTATGTCTTGAAGATGCCAATGGTCAGCGACGACAGAACGATAATGTCATCTGCTAAACTTGTCCTCGTAAAAAGTTCTCCGTCAAGGTAAAGCTTCGTTATATCCTCCCGATCATTTTCATGTGGAAAAACGTCATTTCGTTCTTTGCTTTCGGAACGAATGGGATTCAAGGGGAATGTTCTTGGAGAGCTTATGATGTGGTCGGACACATTATGACCCAAATGTTTATAAAGTCTGTCGTTAAGAGGATTTCAAAAACGACTTGGATCATAATGTGAGATGAAGAGTGACTTAAAACTTGGCCCCCCCAAAAAAAAGTAAAATGAATTTGGCTCCTGTGTGAAGGGTCGTCAGGTGTGTGGAAGATATGCATGTGCTTGAAGAGTGATCATGTCTTTCAAGGTGAGCAGCAGCCATATGTCTGCGAGGTAAGTTGTAGGTTTAAAGAGTTATCAAATGTCCAGAAGAAAGCCAACCATATCTCTAGAGCGACGAACATGAGAATATACGAATAGTAGCCATATGTCTAGTGATGAAAGGCTTTCTTGTTTGAGTTGATCATAGACTTATGTCTGAATAACCAGTAGCCATATGTCTGAGAATCATGCTTGGGGGGGGGTGTTGCTACGAGCCAAGTATAAGATGTCCCAGCGTAGCTGACCTTCACGTGTATGATGACGTTATTTCCTCTGGGATCAGGACAGAGGAGGGGGGGGGGGGGACTGGTGTTGGGTACAGTGAGATGGTTGAGCGGAGGGTGGTCACCATAGCGCACAGATTAGAACTAGCGGTCATTAGATTGGTGATTAGATTATCACTAAGAGTAAAGTCTGTAATTAGGAGCTCCTCAAGAAATAACCACGATTGAATTTCTTTTCTATTGTCTTTACGTAAAGTTTGATATTGATTAACTGTTAAGCGATAACAATGTCCTCTGACGTGCCCTCTTCTGGCCTCACACTACCTCACACTGCTCCACGCCCCTCACCCTAGCTAAAACCTTCTGTACCCTCAACCCCTTCACCCTCACCACTCCCCCTCAGGCGGTATGCAGAAGCTGAGGTGGCCTCAGCGTTATATTTGGTGCCCAAGGCCTCGTATGAATACCATGACAGCATAACAAACAACGTGGACGTCAGCAGCTCTCTCTCTCTCTCTCTCTCTCTCTCTCTCTCTCTCTCTCTCTCTCTCTCTCTCTCTCTCTCTCTCTCCTTGTCGAAACAAATGATTGTCACAGTGTTATTTACCTTGCTCTTATCGACTCCCTCTTTTGATGTCCTGATAATTAATCTTGCCTTTTTCGTTATTCACTATAAACAGTCTTATTTAAGCCTTATGCCATCTTCGTATCTATGTTTACTAGGTGCCTTTTGTATGAGTTGTTTGTCTATAACGCGGTATGGTATTATTTTCTTCCTTCGAGACCGTTTTTTTCTTTTTTTACTCCAATGACGTATGTTTTGGCTAAATTTTGCTTTGGATTTAATCTTTGTATTCCAACCTGGTTGAACACCGTGTCGTCTGAACAGCGCCTACTTTTTTATTTCATTTATTTCAAATATTCTTCTGGTCTACCATAGCTATATATCAAACTATCAATTTTCCAGCCATTTATATGTTCACTAAGTTATAGGGTTCTCTGTCTGCTTCTGTTATAAGAGACGCTCTCGAGTTCTGGTCAAAAGGTGTTCTCTATACCTTTGTGGACGTTTGAGTGTGTGGCTAACATTTGTTTCGAGTGCGTGAATGACACTCGCCTGAGAGCGGTTGCAGAGGGCGGTGGTGGGATGGTAGTGACATCTGTGCCGCACTCATACGTAGCTATAGACACTTGACTGAAACTCATGAAAAAGGCTCTTCTATAAACCTATAAAATCATCCTGGGTGAAGTCAAACCCCTCTTCCTTCTCCTCCTCCTCCTCCTCCTCCTTCTCCTCCTCCTCCTCCTTCATTTCTCCAAAATGAAACTCCCAAAGTCTTCAAGAATCTCAAGGTTGCCATCTCTACTTGACAAGTATCTTGAACATTTGGGGTTCAGAGACTTGGCACGATTTGGATCTCTGTGGTCACCAGACGGAGGCGATGCTTCGAAAATGTTGTTTCAGTTCCAATGCGATTTTCTTGTTTTAATTTCACTCTTGCTATAACTTGGAGCTTAAAAATTTTTCTCCTCAGCTCCAGTGTTTTTATTTTCTTGGGATGTATCCATCACAGCATCAGAATCTATTGGTAATCATCGTGGTTAGTAAAGTCTTGTTCTCAGACCCGTCAGCTACACGAGATAGTGCTTCGAATCGCGTGAGACGGTGTGAAGCACAGATATCTGAACACTGGCAGCATTTAACCAGTGCTGGTGCATGGTGCACTTCAAAACCAGCTGAAAGCTTAAGATCTCCCGGGAAATTGCTTGTACTCACACTGGCCAAGAGGAAATGGCCAACCCAGAACAGAAATGGAGTCTGACATCTCAAGTCATGAAGCGACTGTTGCTCTTTGAATCCATTTTCTTTGATCCTCAGCGCGATACCTCGAGGAGAATTGCCTTTTTACTGCGTCCATTAACTTGCAGTAAAACCACAAGACGCAGATAATATGGCTGAAAACAAAAGGGACAACACAGAAGCAGAGAGAGAGAGAGAGAGAGAGAGAGAGAGAGAGAGAGAGAGAGACAGAGACAGAGAGACAGAAAGAGAAGGACTGCACCTCGGCCTTCGTTCGAAAACTTGTGATGATATCATCGGAGGCAGGAGTCCATCCTCAGTTTCATAGCCTCGTATTTTCCCCACCTGGCGCTTCCGAACTCTGGCATACGATAACCATGAAGCGTGTAGCCCGCTCTGGGTGAAGCAGCTTCGATACGATTCGTACTACTTCTGTATCACGACCGAACTAAAATAACCAAGAAGGTGGAACGTATGATAAATGAGACAAACCAGTTCGTGTGATTGGTGCCTTAACCTAAAGGAAAGAAATGTAATATAACGTACGATACTAAGACAAGATAAGATATCTGCACAGCTCTCTTACGGAAGCCTAGTATTAGTTAAAGTTTGACATATATTCTGGACGGAGGTGTTGCCCGGGCTCCGTCTACATGACGTTACAACGCCAGTGAACAACTCAACTTTGGTGAGGCTGTATCACCGAGCATATGATCTCGTTAAAGAACTTCTCACTTAAACTAGCCTACATTTCCCTGCTGCTGAAAGCAATGCAGCATTGGGCTGCAGGTTTTAGAAAGGACTTTGGTAACACCGGGACTCATTTATAGAAAATGGTTGTGGAGAATTTTTTTTGTGTGTTAGTTGAAACGGCGCGAGCAATTGAGACACTAATCAAGGCAATCTCATTAACGCTATATATATATATATATATATATATATATATATATATATATATATATATATATATATCAGAAGAGAGTGTTTTGAAATGGTTTGGTCACATGGAGAGAATGAGTGAGGAAAGATTGACCAAGAGGACATATGTGTCGGAGGTGGAGGGAACGAGGAGAAGTGGGAGACCAAATTGGAGGTGGAAAGATGGAGTGAAAAAGATTTTGTGTGATCGGAGCCTGAACATGCGAGAGGGTGAAAGGAGGGCAAGGAATAGTGAATTGGATCGATGTGGTATACCGGGGTTGACGTGCTGTCAGTGGATTGAATCAGGGCATGTGAAGCGTCTGGGGTAAACCATGGAAAGTTGTGTGGGGCCTGGATGTGGAAAGAGAGCTGTGGTTTCGGGTATTATTGCATGACAGCTAGAGACTGAGTGTGAACGAATGGGGCATTTGTTGTCTTTTCCTAGTGCTACCTCGCACACATGAGGGGGGAGGGGGATGGTATTCCATGTGTGGCGAGGTGGCGATGGGAATGAATAAGGGCAGACAGTGTGAATTTACCCGTTTTATCGACCAGCCCTTAAGGGTGGATGAACACCTGTGTTAACTATGGACCATATGCCGCAATCAGGATTCGAACCCATATGCTCGACCCAGGGCGTCCCGTGAATGATTCACGGCGTAGAACACTAACCGATGCACCACAGAGATCCATAGAAGTTATAGATAGATAAAACGCGGGAGACAGCGACAAAGCAAAAAAAAAAAAAAAAAAAAAATTATAAACTAGTTCACATTGTAACTGAACTGCAGGTCTCCTATAGAACTTCTATCCGAATGTTTAGTTTTCACATTCAACTGGAACAAAGATATCGTGATAAATAAAGTCTGCAGAGTGCGTGTTGGACGGGTACTGGTGAGTTATCGCAAAGTCTGTCAAGTGCGTGATGGAGGGGGTACTGGTCAATTATCATAAGTTGTCGAGTGCGTGATGGTGGGATGCTGGTGAGCTATCACAAAGTCTGTAGAGTGCGTGATGGTGAGGGGTGCTGGTGAGGGAGTTATTGCAGAGTGTGTCATGGATGCCATGATGACGTGAATCAAGTTGTAATATAGAGAACATTTGTTTTGAAATCTTCGATGCATTTGTAGTAAGATGGGATAACTAATCACACCACACACACACACACACACACACACACACACACACACACACACACACACACACACACACACACACACACAGGATGAATGGTAAAACAATGAACGTTAACAACAAACATATTCAAAATGTTGTATGATTGAGAGAGTTCAAAAATTTGGACCCCACGAGTGTAGAAGTGCCTCCCTTAAGTACCAATACGTCGTCACACATACGTTATTCTATAAAAGGATGACTGCCTGGAAAGGAGAAAGTGAATGAGTGAAAAATAGTAAAGATACAAGGAAATATACAAGGCCTAAACATGCAGGAGGGTAAAATGTTAGAGTGAATTGGAACGATGTGGTAAACAGGGGTCGACGTGCTGTCAGTGTCCGGACTGATCCAGGACATGTGAAACGGCCAGGGTAAACCATGGAAAGTCTGTGGGGCTTGGATGTAGATAGGGAGCTGTGGTTTCGGTGCATTACACTTGACAGCTAGAGAATGGATGTGAGCGGATGTGGCCTTTCTTCGTCTGTTCCTGGCGCTACCTCGCTAACGTGGGAAGCGACGATCGAGAAAAATAACACTAGGTCTTGCTTTACAAAGTCAGACTTCTATGAAAAGTGAGCTCCGTTTTAGACCCCAGGAAAAGGATGGGTGGATTTTGTTGTGTAGCTAGACAGCCAGAAAACACTGGCCACTGTTTCCCACAGGTGGTTGGGAATAAAGAAAATGCATCTTCAGGCTGCAATGAAGGGGAGACTCCTCCGATGAGCAGAAGATTACGCTTGTGGTGAGGAGCAAAAGACACAAGTCAGAGAAGCATTCTCGAAGTGAACGTTGGTCTTTACCTCACATCCAATAAACAACCGTAATTACGAGTGTGTGGAAATCAGACACCTGGAAGATTCTCAGTTCTTGAAACTGGAGGACTCTTAAGGCTTGGAGCTGGAATATTCCTCAAGACATAGGTCTGGAATACTCTCAAGGCCTGGAGCTGGAATACTTTTAAGGCTTGGAACTGGAATGCCCTCAAAGTGTGGAGCTGGAATACTCTCAAAGCCTGGAGCTGGAATACTTTTAAGGCTTGGAACTAGAATGCCCTCAAAGTGTGGAGCTGGAATACTCTCAAGGCCTGCAGTTGAAAGACTCTGAAGGCCTGGGTCTGGGGCTGGAAGCCTCTAAAGGCCTGGAATTGAAGACTCTTAAGGCCTGTACCTGGCAGACTCTCAAGGCTTGGGACTGGAAGACTCTTTAAGCCTGGGACTGGAAGACTCTTATGATCTGGAGAAAGATGGCTTTAAGGCAGAAACTGAGAGATGTGATGACCTCCAGTAGAACAACAAGTGACAGGATCCTCCGTCAGACAAAGTTGACGAAGATATGACCTCAAGTGACCCCCGTAAGACAGAGGTGCCAGACAGCCTATTTAATGAGAAAATTAACCCTTAGACATCTTCTCAACTCTACCATGTGACTACCGGCTAAAAAATGTAAACAAAACGTGGGTAAGAAACCACTTTTAAGAAAATAGACCGTACCCAATACCTTGAGCTAAAAACATCCTACAGAAATACATTACCAAGGCTTCTCACATCTGTCTTCGTTACGTGTTTACTCTCACACAAGATAAGAAGAAAGGAGAATACTGGCACAGAAAATGAATTTGAACGAAAATAGTCCCTGAACTCGAAAGGAACTCAGAACCGAAACTAAAGCACTACCAGCCTGTCTCAATTCTTTACAGGTCATAAAAATCTGGAAAGATGAATGCTTATGATAGGCAGTTGCGATGATTGGCCTAACTCACTGCACAGTGGTCAGGTTGCACTCATTTTGTGTAGGCCTGACACAGACACTACTCAACGATGGAGCGAATATAAACGTGATCAATGGGACTTTTGATGAAACATTTATTATGCATGACATCATTAACTATGAAAGAAACTACGATAAATGGGAGTTCAAGGGGGACTGCTCGTGTCATGGAAGATTATCAAACTTTCGAAGTTAAACCCTTGGGTCTCCCGAGACTCCCCAGCAGAGGCGTCCTTATTACTGAGGTCTGACCTTAGATCAGTTCCACGAAATGTATTCCCTCAGTTATGATCTCCAGATGCTGTCGGTAGCGTCAGGCTTTGCGCATTACTACAAATTCCCCAGACTTGCCAACGTGCAGATGGTCACCAGACAACACAGAGGGTAACGGACGGATGAAACATACCTTACCGTAAGGACGAGAACATTAAACAAGTGAAATTCGCCATTTGGATGATGAAGGCAGTAGCGATGTTAGGATCTTGTGATAACCAAAATAGAGTGCAGGATGTTTTTCGATCAATGGGAAGCGAACCTCGAGAAATACTAGAGTTTCAGCAACACACGAGAGCATTACTCGAAAGGCCCCAATGCAGAGTTTCAACTTAGACGCGAAAAACACGACCCTTATCTGTAGAAGGTTTCGTGATCTCTTGAAGAGCGCAAGTCCTCCCTACACCTTGATGTAGTACACCTCGCACCAAGCTCACAGCTTCCCAGCGAGACCCCTACGGTACGCAGAGCCGTTCCTCGAACATCTGTAAAAAGGATTTTGACCTCTGAGAGTGTGTATTTACTGCTCTCCAGAAACGGTATTGGCATCTCACTGGATACTGACGGTGCTTCTCTGGGCACAGTGTTGGAACCCTTCTGGTTCGCGTCCAGGCTGTTCCACTCTTGGCCGGACTCCCACATCCACCACAAATAACACGAAAGAATACAAAAATAATGTCTTCAAACGGAGCCGCTGTGGTGGTCCGGGGGTCACATGCCAGCAAAACACTAGAATTAATTTGGGTCTTAAATGTGTTCACTTTTTACTACCGAATCGAAAGACGAGAGAGGAGTTCAAGATAGGAGCTCCCAGATGAGAGAGAGAGAGAGAGAGAGAGAGAGAGAGAGTCGTCGACACACGTGTAAACTCTAACGCATTACGCTAGTGATTAGAGGGAAGTTTTGTAACGACATTTAGCGCTAGATTATCGATATGTGTATTTCTGTAAGGAGGTGCACTTGCTGAACTAGAGGACACCCTCTCGAGTGCATTTGGTAGAGAGAGAGAGAGAGAGAGAGAGAGAGAGAGAGGAGAGAGAGAGAGAGAGAGAGAGAATATATGGTACAGCAAGCACGACGACAAGAAATCGGTTGCTTATGTATGATCACTCAAAGAAGTATTCAGAAACAAAAACGTATACATATGACTAAGTTCTGAGGTGATGTGCGCGTCGACCTAAATACGTTGTTACGGATGCGGTGCTCATTCCCGTCATACCTACGGTGTTGGACGGTGGAACTCAAAGATAATCTAAGGATTAAAAGCTCTCTTGTGATTGGACGAGATGACTCGTCTTTTCAGAGAACTCGGCTTCAATTGGAAGAGATATATGTTCCTCTTTTTTTCCCCCCACCCCGATAGGAGCCGCCAAACCAGAGCTGAAGTTCATTAGCAACTACAAATTATAGTCAACAGGACGAGGCAGGTATGTCAATGGAGAACGAATTGACATTGAATTATTGTCTTCTAAAGAACTACGCAAACACCCTCACGATGAATTACCTGTCATCTCAATACCACATGATGTACATAAATCGTCATCAACGGACGGGAAATAGATGCCTCAGGGTGTATCAGACTTAATAAACTATGACATAGGCTCTTGAAACCAACACCTTCCATTGAAAGAATCTTGGCATCGGTTTCTCAAAACAGAGAAAAAAAATGGTCTTGAAAATGTGGTAATCCATCTGTCTTGACGAAGTCAGTCGGCCAAACTGAACCGTGGTTGAGAGACCGAGTTTCATCTCCACAAGAACTTGGAGACCTTGTGCAGAACCCTTGGTCCTTCCAGCTTAAATAGGAAGAATATGTCATACACACGTTACTTTCAGCAACCATGTACTAGTTGTGGCCATCTGTTGAGCCTCATTCTGTAGAAGACAGAGTGTACACTGCCGAAGACGTGAATTAGTGAAGGGGCAAGAGTTACCATACCATGCAGTTGGTCATGCATGTGTTGATACGCGAACATGGTTGGTCAGTCAACCAGTCATTTGTTAAATGAGTTCTTGAGCAGAATCTCGTGCATGGTAGAGAGTATGATTGAGTTACCTTTCGTCAGAATTTCGTGCACAGGAGATAATGACCGAGTTACCTTTCGTCGCTGTGGACAGACCAGACGAGAGAAGCAGCAAGTGTGAGACGGAAGACCCTCGAGATCGTCATAAAACAGTTAAGAATTTTGCTTTTCCAATGAGATCTCAAGGATGAGGAATAAGACTGGAATATAAGGGAGTATCAAGACACCACAGAGATGAGAAGAGTTTGAGAATGAATTGATATCCTTCAGAATAACTTGGGGCTTGGGACTCTGTGCAGGGCAGGAAGATGTCTGGAGTAATAATACGTGTTTAGGGACTTTGAGGACATGATTAGCTCAGATATTGCCAGCTTCGTGGGATATTAAACAAACAGTGAAAGGTCGGAGATTGCTTGTATCATGGGGCCTTGAAATGACAAGGAAAAGGCCACCAATACCTTGAATCGTGAGACATTGAATAGGGTAGAGAAAGGTCACACACACACACACACACACACACACACACACACACACACCTTGTCTTGTGGGACCTTGAAGAGGGCAAAGAAACCTCAGAAATAGCCAGTGTCGCGAGGCCTTAGTAGAGAGAACGGGGAAAGAAGACAAATAGCTTGTATTCAGGGTGACTTTGGAGAGGCATAACAAGCCGAGTGCAAAACCAGAAGCTACGAGGAGCATAACGTTTGGCGAAGACTTGATACCGAAGCTCCAAGTTTTTAGTTCGCATCTTTTGCAAGGTGGAGTAGCACAACAGATGGATCTAGTTGAAGTCGTGTGAGGATACCACAGTAAGATATGAAATTTCGTTTTGAGTAAAGAAAAAGAAAGAGTTGTTCGTTGCACTGATATCAAAACGAAAACAGGCGGGAAAAACGAAGTTAAACGTTATAAAAACATGTAGTGCGAATTCTTCTCTTCAGAGAGATTGTCATACATATTATTAGTTTAGAGTGTACTTGGTATTAGACGCAGTACGAAACAACTTAATGGATATAACTCCATGCTAGTAGAGTTAAGAGTGTTACTAATACCTGTAATCCTCAATAGAATGTAAATCCATAACGTAATATATTCTCAGACTTCTCAGGACACACCAGTCCCCTGCCATTCCGGCGGTTGGCACACCTGTCGCTTGTTAAGTTGGTACACCTGGTAAACACGTCGACCTTGAGTGAGCACAAATAACTCTTTGTTTCGCCTGTCACACACACACACACACACACTTGTAGAGAATCTTTTCTTTCTTGTAGCCTAAATAATGACGCTGCCAACACCTACATTTCGCGACACGGAGCCTGCACTCTTATCGTCTACTCTGGAATTGTGCTTAGAACATCTCAAGTGTTTTCAGCCTGTGTTCCGGTCCTGAAGAAACTTAATCCACAGTCTTAAATGCACGAGAACAAGCGACTAACATAACGAAGTTATTTTCTTTGCGATATTATGCCAAACAAGTCTGTGGCAGGGACTGTGGGAGGGACTTAGGTTTCTCTATCCTTCGGCAGCCTGAGGAACTGTGGTTTGAGTTCCAGGTTAACAAAATTAAGTCTCGCACTTGCACGACCCCGTGTCTGTGTGAGTACAATAGCTGATGATACATAGATAATGTATTCATACACTAGTATATACATACATGATACATACACACATACATGGGCTACCAAAGGCCATAATATTAAGTCGATGGGAAAAAAATTTAGAAAGGATGTAAAGAAGTCATTTATACAGTACAAGGGCAATGGATGAATGGAAATAAACTGAACGAGGAAATAGTAATCACACTTGATATACACAAGTTTAAAGAGTTGCATGATGGTAGAGATGGTTCAAGAGATGGAGCCTCAAGAGTGTAAGACTCCCTGCTCGTACAGGAGAAATATGTGATTACGTGCATACATACATACATAACTTTACCACCAGAGACCTAGTGAAGCAATGACTCAGTGAAAGTTTCTCGAGGGGCGTGAGGATTTAGCGTCGGGGTTGCGGTCACCTATTTCAAACGCCATGACACTGACATATTCTCCGACCAGTGAACTTGTAAACCATCGTCTGAGTGGGAATCTTCTCGAATGTTTTATAAAGTCAGAGCTGCGGTCTCCCAGTGTAAACACCATAACACTGACAGATATCAGCACGAGCATGGTGCTTACTATGTGACCCACGTCACCCAGACCTCCTTATTCCCCAACCTCCCTCCACCGACCGACTTCCGTCACCAAAATGACCTTTCACCAACCAGTGCTCGTACAGACAGACACAAGAATAGTCCAACATCTTTTATGAACAAGCAAGCAAATTGCTGAGTTTTCTCTAAGTTATGTTTATATCAGCTTCTATGTTACTGTCAGTCAATTAACATGAAACTATTCATCACTTAATATTTACCATTAGATACGTACTGAATTCCAACCACAATATTACTGCAGTTCAACCAATGTGAAACTTTTAATCGCTTAAAGTTCAACTAATCACCAGTAAATGTGTAAAGCATAGAATTTGCTCCATAAAACTTCTTGTATTATGTAGATAGACTTCACTCATTCGTAGAAGCATCCAGCACCACTTTGATCTTCAGCTCTTTCGTGATTAATTATCTAATTACTATCATGAGTCCCAGATTCTATAGTTTCTCAACTGTGCATATCCAACCGAGTGACGGCCTGAATTCAATGAACCGATGTTTCCTTATTTATCTACATAGATACGTACGCACTGACGCACATGATTCCATGTTTCGAAACCAATTCCAATCAGATCAAAGACCTTAGAAGTCGCAGGTGTTAGGCTGAGAGAGACCCAAAGAGTTTACGATGCTGCAGGCTAAAGCATCAGACCAGGTGGCTGAGGGTGCTGAAAAAAATGCTTGATCTTCTGTATTCTGAAACTCTCTGCTGGCGTGAGCTCGCATCAACGCAACGTGTGCTAAATCCTGTTTAAATCAGCTTTGATCGTTTTCTTTAAGAGGGATGAAGCGGTCAGGGGAAACCATGGAAGGGTCTGTGGGGCCTGGTTGTGGACTGGGAAGGGTTCTGGTTTCGGTGCATTGTACATGACAGCTTGAGAATGTGAGAAAATGAGGCAGTTTCTTCGTTTGTTCTTACCGCCACCTCGCTGAACGGAAAAAGGCGAGCACGGGATAGAGTTTCAGTTTACTGTGGAGAGAGAAAAAGACGGTCTTTTCTTTTTTTTTATTCAAATCAAACCCAACCCCGATGTCTGAGTGTTAACAGGTGCATCACGGCAGACGTCACATGTGAGAAACCCCAACAGTGACGAATGAAACCTGCTCCTTAGTTCGGATACCAGAGACTCAAAACTCCAGGTTCTCACATCTTTAATCAAAAACTTTGATTCTGACACGACTAATCTAGTTCTGACACCAGAAACCAGGATCCTACCTTTATCAGCACTAACAGACACTTCGGGTCTGACATCACAAACCCAGAACCAAGTTCTGACATAAAAAAACAAACAAAAAAGTGAAGCCGCCTTTTACAACACAAGCAAAGACCACAGTCCTGACATCATAAACCCTTTCTAACACAAGGAACTCCCTCCGACACCACCAACCCTCATCTCTAATGACGCTCCATGAATCATGAACGTGTCTCAGACACACCCTCTTCAGAGACCTGCTACTCGGAAGACCTCCTCAGTAGGTTGAAAGTACAGGGATTGATTAAAGGCACTTTGATCATTGTCAGTGGTCTCGTAGCTATGTGCACGTAGCAGCGGTTGGCTCGGAGAGCGAGGGAGGTGATGGATGGTTGCGATGGTAGAGTAGGAAAGTGAAGGAGGTAGATGGTTGTGTGGTAGTGGCAGGGTAGGAGGGAGAGGGAGTTAAAGGAGGTGAGAGAGATGGACGGATGGGTGTGGTGTAAGACTCTCATTTCGGATAGCATGACCATCGCAATGCATGATATAAGGCTCAAGGTTCTCCTACTGTGGTAAGGAGGGTTAGATCATGTAGACCACCGAAATCTAGTTTATGAAGCAATATGAATAGACGAAAAGCTACACGTTTCTCATTCTGATAGGAGCGCCGTATTATCATCTTCTGTGAAAAGCGCATTAAGGAGAACGAAAGATGAAAAAGCCTTTCGAAAGACAGCTTAAAAAAAGTGTAAAAAGAAGATCTCGGCAACCAAGTACATTCTATACCTTGTTCAGTATTCACGACGAAACATGAAGTATCTTGTGGTCAGCCGATGCTCATGGATCTCAAAGATGAGATACAGACTGTAATACAATGTTTTCTTTGTCTCACTAGAAATGCTCTCTTATAAGAAGGGTATTGGCTAGAGTCATCCCAATCTTTCATGTATATTGAATAGATATCTTTCTCATTTACATAGATATCTTTCTCATTTACATAGATATCTTTCTCTACGTGTGTCCAGAGGTCAGTTATATTTTTCATCGGGTGTGATCATTTTCTCTTTTTTTGCTAAGGACCTGAGACTTATATGATACATACATGTTAGAGATAGTCGGAGTCTGATGAACATCAACACATCAACTAGTGGTGAGACACTTGGCCTAACCAGGGATAGGTTACGCCCTCCTGTTGGTTATGATGACTCCTAACTCTCTCAGCCATAGTTGACGGTGGTGGTTTGTAAGGTACGGAACTCGTGTGACCCGAGCATGTGGTTATTGGTTCAAAGATTTCGAAACGTTTTCTCGATCCCAGCTGTTTGGATACATGCCGATATCATGTGACCTGATGCACTCCTTCTTGGTTATAAGCATTCCGAACCTGCTCGGTGTTGGCTGGTGTCTACTACTGAAACCAGACTACCCTGGTCTATTTCTGCTCTTTAATTCCCTCTGCTAATTTTACCGAGTGGTATGGTAAGGCAAGGTATTTCTTCTTTATACAGAATGTTGGTTCGATTCAGGATGAAGATTTTCCTTTGTCTTTAAGTCTGCTTGTAATGCAGATAATCTAGTGCTTGCTGCCATAGATGCATACACACAAACACACACACACACACACACACACACACACACACACACACACACGTACGTATACGCACAGTGAATGCTTTCAGGCGAAGAAAAAAAATACGTGATAAAGGGAAAACAGTTTTAGGGAGAAATCATGCAGAGCGTCCTTCTTGGATTTCTACGAGAAAGTAAGCTGTTTTTTAGGCAAATAGGAAGGCTGGGTGGAGTGTGTGTATCCAGACCATCAGAAAGCATTTGACACTATCCACATAGAAGGCTAATAAAAAAGCTGGACCGCTGTGAAGGAATAAGGAGGAGACTCATTCAACGGATAATCATCCTGGTGGTAGGAAACCAAGGACGCATTACCAGTGTTGTGCCGCAAGGTTGTTATGGGATTATTGCTCTTCCTGATCTTGCCTGAAGGACTGGACTCCCACCTGACCAAATCTGCGGATGTTGGCAAAGCCATGACGGAAGCAGAAACTGAAGAGGATTGGATCAACTTACGAGGGGACCTTAAACAGACTCCAAAGTTGGTCCTATACATGGTTGATGAAATTCAACCTTAGTAATGTTACGAAAATGGGGCACAGTAAAAGAAGGCCTCTCATTACAAATGTTACCTAACAGGATATAAGCTGCAGGAATCTGTGTTTGATAGGGACGTGAGAGTTGACATCGTCCTTAACCTGTCGCAGAAGTCCCACATCAGGAGAAAAGCAAAGAGACAAACTGTTTGTTAGCGAATGTTAGAAGAGCATTCTGTGAACGATGCACATTCTCCATTAGGCCAAAACTTGAATGTGCTTCTTAGATTTGCTCGTCGTATTTGATGATGCACAAAAAATGATGGAAAATGTCCAGGGGAGGGCATGAAAGAAAGTACTGAAGCTTAGAACTGAGTTACATACAAAGGCTAGTGACCTTAGATTTGCCCACTAAGGAAGAGAGCAGAGTTAGGGATGACCTGATCACAGCCTCAAGGTTTTTAAATCAGTTCCACGACGTGGACAGTGAACAGTTCTTCGTAAGATGTAGGAAAAGGACAACCTGGGGACATAACATGACACCAAAGAGGATAATTTCTTTGAAAGTTATGGAAAGATGTTATTTTATATCATGATGACAGTGAATGAACAGGGTAAACTGAACGAGGAAACGGTAGATTCAGGCGACATACAGAGGTTTAAAAGACTGTATTATAGTAGAAATGGTTCAGGAGATAGAGCCCCACGAGTGTAAAGCCCTCTCCCCGTACAGTACAAACAGGTAATTACTCACAGTCGCAATAGAATTTCAAAGTACTTTGCACACTGTACACTGAGACGCGCAGCCGACGACCATCTGATAGTGAGCATCGTCCGTCTGATGGCGGCGCGGGACACCTTAAAACCATGTATATATCTGGGGAAGAAGGAGTTGGAACCTCCGAGGTTTAGAACTTATGATCTTATGTAAACCAGCAGGAATTCATCCCCGAAATGCCACTGGTTCTCCATCACGCATCATTGGTGGCAACTACGACAGTTAGGTGGAAATGTCTGGTCTGGTTTGCTGGTGAGATAGACGGATGATCATTCTCCTTCACCCGCCGACGTCCACTCGATGGTCGCTGGTGTCATCCACTCGATCATCTTCCTGACATCAACTCGATCACTCGCTGACATCCACACAGTCACCTGCTGACATCCACTCGATCACCCTGTTAAAATACACTCGACCACTCTGCTGACACACTCTCGATCTCCCGCTGACATTCACTCGGTCACCCGCTGACATCCACTCGACCTCATTCGCTAACACTCGCTCACAGGTACCCGCTGAGAAGCGCTTCATCTGACGCACTAATGCTCACTCATTTTTAATCACATACTCGCTTGCACTCACTCGCTCACTCACGTCCACTTCCTCACTCGAACCCACTCGCTTACTGATGAATACTTGCTCCCAAGGCAACCAAGTACATCGCTGCCTCATATTTTAAGAGGCGAGGGTAAGCAATGAGAATCGTAGTTTTCAGTATTCATATCAGAGTAACACTGTGCTCCAGTATTTGTGTTCTATAGTCTCCTCCACTTACACTCAGAACTCAAAATCAGATCTCGTCACTGGTGATTCTACTGGGCCATCATAATCCTTACAACAATCAGGACCAGTCCACATGCAACTCTTTCCTTCTGTTTCGAAAAGAGAATAAACCACTTTTTGGTTTCTCTCTCATGTTCTCTATACATTAAGATATTTGAATTAGAACATCTGTGTTGGAACATGAGAACATCTGTGTTGGAATATGAGAACATTTGTGTTGTAGAGCTAGAACATCTGTGTTGTAATACGAGAATATCTGTGTTGTTATAAGAACATCTGTGTTGTAACAAGAACATCTTTGTTGTAGTACATGGAACATCTGCGTTGTAACAAAAGAATATCTGCTTGTAATCCGGGAATATTTGTGTTGTAAAGCGAGAACATCTGTGTTGTAACACGAGAGCATCTGTGTTGTAATACGAGAATATTTGTGCTGCAACACAACATCTGTGTTGCGATACCAGAACACCGTGTTTTCAATCATCTTTCGTGGCAGTATTAAAACAGGGCATTCTTGACGGAGAAAGTGAAACACATTCATGTCCTTAGCTGGGTTACATCAGAGGAGAAAATGACAGATACATAAATAAGGTGCAATCAAAACATTCTTTCAAAGTTTACAGATGAAATCAAAATCGTTCTCTTTGCCCTGATACTTAGAACTCAAACGTTAGTGACCAATTCGAGATGATGGCATTGCTCGGGATGCCAAGACACGTCATCTTCCTAATACCAAACGGCCGAATCACCAGTCAACACCCTATACGAAAAAGGGACATTAGTACAAGATGGCATCGTTTGATGTCTGTAATTGACGTGAACATATGACTTGTGCATGTGGCCCTCTTTATGAGCTGGTCGACCCGCTGCCAGGTCCCCCCCCCAATCCCATCCATCGTCCACTGAATATACAAGTCGTCCCGAAATAGGATAATGTTTCGTTCAGGATCTTGCTCGGATAATATAAATCTCTTATTGAAATTTGGCTGAATCGAGCTAGATGCCTTGGCAAGTGTAGGTCATAGAACTCTGTCATGCTTAGTCACATACACATACGCAAATGCTTACACAGCATCAGACATACATATATATCACATTCAAACAGATAGATATATATACACAAGCAACACATTCAAACAAGCACAAACACAGAATTCTACCCTTCCAGGCATATTCCACATGCAACAACACAAAGAAATTCAAGCAGCAACAGACCACTGGGTCCCTTCGAAGCTGTTTGTGACTGTGGAAGATATCAGAAACTCACAGAATAGTGTGACGAAAGTTAGAAGGTATAAAGATAATTCAGAGAGAATAATCTGCAAATTGTCATTTGGACAATGGAGGCGCAAATAATGAAAGTCGTGGACTTGAAGCGAAGCATTCATCAATCATGTTGTAATTAACAAATCGTTCTTGTTGAGGAAAATATACTTCGCCTCATTCGATATGAAACATTTGCCTACGAGTTTATATTCATTTACTGAGAGTGAAATCAGACGAATCAAGTCTAAGTAACTTGACTGATCAAGATTATCACAGTTTGATCATTTTGAATACATGCATGACATCATCTCTTAGCCTTCTCTCTTCTTGGCTAAATATATTCCAGTGGTTTCATCTGTTCTCGTAGGATTTGTGTCTAAGTCTGGGAATCATCTCGACAGCTCAACGATATGCGCTCTCTCCATTCTGTGACTTTTTCTTGATGATAATGTGATCAAAACTGAACACACTACTTAAAATGAGGACGAACCAATGAACTGTAAAGAATAAGGATGATTTCCCTCGACTTAAATTCGAAGGCCCTGCTTGTGGCTCCAAGAGTTTTGTTCGTTCTTTTCTCTGCATTAGTTCACTTCTTGCTTGGGTTTAGGTCACCAGAGTTTATTACTCCAAAGTTCTTGTCCTTATTCACCTTTTGTAATTCACCAGAATTTATACTGTAGCTTGACTTTTTGCTTTTGCTCTTGATATGTAAAACTTTACACTTATCGATGTCAAAATTCATTTGCCGCCTGTGACTCCAGACCATCCGTTTGTCTATGTCAATTTCAAGATGTAAATATTCGAGTTCATTTGTAGATTTATTCCCCAGCTTTGTATCCTCTGCGAATTTTGATATCCTGCAATGCAGCCCATTATCAACATCATTAATATGTATGAGAAAGAGAACCGGTCCCAAGACATATCCTTGTGGCACTCCACATGTTACGTCTAACCATCCTCAGGCTTGACCAATAATCACAAGTCTTTGTTTGTGGCCAGTCATACAATTTCCTGTCCACCGAAGTACAATCCCATCAATGTCATGTGATGTGATGTTTGCCAGTTTACATGTCAAAGAGAAGCTGGGGCCTGAGTGTCTTTGACGCAAAACCTTATCGAATGTTTACTTGAAAATCTCGATAGATGACATTAGCTGCTTTACTTTCCCGCCGAAAACCATGTTAATTATTGTTCATTATGTGGTGGTCTTCTAAAATGACATATACGTTGTCCCCTGCCATCTCCTGTCACATGTAATCTCCTCCTTACTCCCTTCCCACCCTACTGACACACACACACACACACACACACACACACACACACACACAGCCACACGTTACCACAACACATGTCTGACACTTCCGAACTGAAGTAATGCAAGCCGTCATTTTGACAAGCTGATCGCCATAAAGTCTTCAGTTGAAACAAGAGGCGCAGCATAGCGACAGTTTGACGTAAATATGATCGTACATAAATCCAGACAGCAGTTTTTTTTTTAAGTCTTTTTACGTAAGCAGTAACTAATATGATGAGGACTGTTACGAAAGGAAGTTACATATCGAGAATTTCAAGGCAGCAATGTGTTCTTTTAGACTATATAACTTATCATGATATTTGACCCTGTCGTACTTAGATGTATATCATTACATCAACAAATTAAATACATAGTAGTGGTATGAACTTAAAGTGATATATATACCCATGAGCTATTGCGTCACGCACCGAAGATATCCAAGTGAGTGTTTAAGAAAAAAAAGATAAAATTACTCAGACCTAATTAATAACTAAGAATTTAGCCCACGTCGAAGCGGCCGTCATAGTAATCCAACATGTCAAGCCGCTCGTGGATCACGAACGCACACGATGGCATTAAAGCCTCAACTAATCACTCACTCACTCTCTCTCGTTAGCCATAACTCGAGCCATCACAACCCCCCCCCCCCCCCCCCCCCCCCCCCGGAGAACCTTGACGACTCGCTGGTAAAATGAGGTCCTCGGCTTGTAGCGTCCATATTCTCCGGATAATCAAGTCACTCAAACGATGGTAAACATGGTTTAGAAGAACTTGTGTTTTTAATGGCTGATATCAACTGAAGGAGAGTCTGCTGTCTGAGTGTCACGGGTTTTCTGCTCATCACAAAGCCTCAAATCCTTTACCTATCAGAGTCTGGACGATACCTGAGTGTTGCGTACATGCATTTGCCAATCAGAAGAAATCTTGTGCCTAGTGTCCTGTTCTGTTTACAAGTCAAAGGAAGTCTGGTGTCTGAGCACATATGTTCTTTACCAATCAGAGGGTATTGCTTGAATGCTGAATCTTCTCCACCAATCAACGGAGAGCTGGTTTCTTAGTTTCAAATGCCCTTTACCAACCACATGTTGCCTCGAAATCACACGCTCTCCACCAACCACCAGAGACGTCATGCTGTAATGTCACATGTTGGCCCTAAGGACTCCAACTTAGGGTCACAAAACCCACCGATCACAGGACAACTCGAAGTGTACTTCGATGACGATGATGCTATAAACAAATAGATGAGGCTGGAGGAGCAGAAGGTACTCAGAAACGTCGGTGATAATTCTTCAGCATATGGCTGCAATCTTAACGCTAAGGTGAGTGAAAAAGGAGACAAATTCGTCCATTAGCTATGTCAACAGAACAACCAGAGGAGGAAAGGTGGTGTGTACCACATGAAGATAAGGTTCAACAGGTGTTGAGTGAAGAGTCACAGCTGCAGGAAGGATTTAAGGTCATCATGATGGCATCTTTATATGTGTGGGGAAAGAGAAGCACAGTCAGATGGCAACCAAGTCCACGTCTGATGACATTAAACAAATTGTCCCGAAAATCGAGTAAAGAGAAAGATGCAGGTTGAGGTAATATGGCTGTGAGGCTCTGTGTGTATGAGGACTAACGAAAGTGCTAACAAGAAGTTATAACAGTCGTGACCATAATCTGTTGGTCATCAAGGTACTGTACACCAGAGAACTGATCTCTGTCACTCGTAACAAGATGTGAAACTTTTGCAAAGACAACCTTACCTTAGTGAGGAAAGATTCGGTTATAAGCTTGGCATAAAAAAGGGTGTGTTAATGAAACTCTGCGGCTTAGGCTCTTGCATCCCTGACATATATGATGTGCAGCTGATGTTGGCACCGTAGTCACACTTGGAGGAGACTCAAAGATTATATTACACAATATGTTGACAGAGTAGGTCGAGGTTCTCTCAGTGTTAACCCCTCATCCTCTGAAGGACGGGAGGAAGGTTGGCATTCATTCGTGAATCTATCCCTCACCTGAGGAGGTAGGTAGACATCATCCCTTTAGTTCTCCTCTTCTTTCCTATTTCCTCGTCTGTGGAGAATGAGAAGCAAGGGACATAAAGAGAGCGGGAGAAGAGAGTCCCTCAGTCCTCGCCTTGTGTTCGTGCAGCAGACAGTGCTATTCACCTGACACCATCTCCGTGCCACCAGATGGTACAGGACACGTCTCATAGCATCCATACCTCTTGTGTCAGCCGGGGAACGAGGGCTGCCAACACCATTGCCACCACAGGCCACTACCACAGGCCACCACGTCATGCCTAAACCTGGCTTGTTTGCTGGCTGTCCTCCTCCTCACTACAGGCTGCCTTCCTCCACATTGAAGGCTGTCCTCCTCCTCACTGGAGGATACCCGTCCTCCTCAGTTATAGATTCCTAAGACTGAGGCATCAGATAGAATCTTCACAACGGTTAAAGTTCCTGACTCCTTCGTGACACGGTACACTGGCCTGGTCGAACCTTGCCAACAGGGCGGTCATGCGTCGGTTCCCCCGAGATCTGCTGCTAACGTTACTTTACATCAGCGGGAACCCCAGAGATACAGGTGGCGGACCTTCTAACGTTGCGGGTGAATTCTGATAATGGCGAGCATTCCAATGGGGCTAAACACACTCATCGTCGAAGATATGTAGGGTCGACACACGCTGTAATGTTGGAGGACATGCTACCGTTGGAGAATATTCTCGTGTTGGCGAACACCCTTTTTCGACTGATGGGGAAAATTCTGCTATTGATGAACATTCTAACGTTCGAGAATGTTTCAGTGATGGCGGAAATTCTCTTGTTGGCAAGCTATGTGCAGCTGGCGACCTACCAGCATCTGCCAGCTTCAGGAAAGAGTGAGTTCCTCATAAAACAACCCTGTAAGAGAAGGAGGATTCACATACCTCTCAGTGAATATGATAAAACGTTGGTGAGTCGTCGTAACTCACTCTCGTCTCTGTGGTGTGCTGGTCGCTCGAGACCACACCAAAGCTGACTTAAATAAGCTCCTTGAAGGGCGTTCTCGTAACATCAGGTCGAGATATATTAAAGTCATCGTTCTGCATTCGCGTCTCAAACAAACTGGTCTTGAGGGTGTAAATATCCACACGAGGAAGACATTTTCCGACTTGACGTCTATGAACGCCGCCTTCAGCGAAGCTCTGACTTTGTTAGTAACACTTCAGATCATATTGAAATTCTTAATAAAACTTGCTGAAAGATGCTGTGTTGCCAGGACTCATTATGAGATCTGGCTCCTCTGGTCTTTCATAAGGCTACGTACATCATTCCAAACTTTGAAGTGTAAGAATTTGTAGAAAAAAAAAAGAAATGTTATTCGTAAGATATTTACTCAAAAGATAAATTCAGCAGCTAAGGACTTGAATTCAAGTGCATATAAAAACCTGTTATATTTTCTTGTACTAAGTATGAATCATTATATATCAGATAACTAGGATAAATTTGGTTAGGAATTAATGATATGATATCACGGAGAAGGTGAGATACCATACGAATCATCCTTAGCTTCGTTTCTGACTAAAGTTGCAGAAATCCAAAAAGAAATATGTGTGTGTGTCTGGCACTTCGCAATGTGCAACAAATGTACATACTTCCGTGCAACACAAGTCTGCGAGGGACGGTGAGGTAAATAACGAGTGTGTTCTTCGGCTGTCTGTACCGGAATCCATTGCGCTGACTTATGTTGAATTTTGGGGAAGCATCTTATACGACAAAGAACCATGTGTGTATATTCCTTCTTCTGTGCCTTGTAATGCGTTTGGACTTCCCTGCTACAGTGTAGAGGCCTATGTTGACATGAACGTCACTGAGAGACCGTGGTCGAGTCTCCAGGTGGACGAGAGAGTGATCACTCAGGTCCACAGGTTCTTATGCCAATAAGCCTCTTGAGTTCCAGCCACAAGTATCATGCCATCGATGAATACGACACAGAACCTACATCTCAGTGTTATCCTTCTGTGTACATCATCCTTTGGGAACATTGCTTCATCACGAAGAACCTTCACCAAAGGTTCAGGTGTACGCCATCACCTTCTGTGTTCCTGCAGCATCGAATGCTCTTGTCTGACTCTCGCCACAAATTTTTCCCCCTCTTACACTCCTGGTCGATGTCTGAGTATTTCATGACGTATAGTAAACATATTCTCAACATCGTCATACAGCCGAGTTTGTCTCCAGCACGGGATGCATTTGCAAATGTTCTCCAGGCTTCCAGGGCGCGGGCCCCAAGACCCACGTCTGTCTGGCGCCTCCGACGAGCGATGGTCGACCTAACATAAGCCAAGTTGTAGAAGGCTCTTCATCCTGTGTTAGGAACTCTCCTCATTTCCTCAGTGTATTTTCTGACCACCCTCAGTCTTTGTATAGTAATTTTCTCTCTTCCTTTTCAATATCGAAAGTTAACGTTGTTGAGTTTTCCGTTCTTGTGTTTACATACTGTGGTTAGGTGGTTGGTTGGCAGTTTTGAACTCTAAGTCTGTCATTTGCCAAAGTTAGGGTCCACGGCGAGTTACGGCCACCAGTTGAAAAATCTTGAACACCTTCTTCAGGTGTTCAAGGTAATTCGAAGTCAGTAAACGTTCTCACTAGATGTCAAGTGCTTTCCTTTGATGAGTCTACAGCTACGGCTACTGACACCACCCAGGTCGGCAGCCTTGCCAACCTCATAACGTAGTCCCTGTTGCAACAACGATCAGGATGAACGATGCGGCTGGTCAGTGGAATTAACAACATCTTTCGTAACAAAGGTGTGGTACAGTCTGGCCGAATCTGAGAACTTCATTTAGGTTTTGGGTGATGGAAGATATTGATGCCATTTCACTGCCATGCAACACAGGGACTAAATTCATGTGGATTGTGCAGTGCTTTTATCAAAATGAAACGACTGGGCATATTTTCTTTTCACATGGTGGTGAAATAAAAGCTATGTCTGACGTTAGACATAGATTTTGAAGACATGTACGGAAGTGATATCATGACTGTCTTTGAATAGATACACTAGGTGGGTCTTCTACGGAACGCTCGTGTCGCCTGTTGTGCAGCAGAGTTATTAACAGTGAAATAAGAATGGGTCGATATAAACTGCAATTATCAACAACATATGCATTAGGACCATGGCCGAAGGTGGAACTTTCTATACGTTTTGATCCAGTTCCAGGTTAAACCACTGTATTACTGGCATTCAGATCATACAAGGTTTATAAGCCTTATGCAGTTCAATCCTCAGATGCTGGGAAACAACTATACACACTTTCAAGGCAGGAGTTGATTCTTATTAAAGTTATGAGGTATTTTACGTTACAGGATAAACACTTTTATATGCAGCGTAACTTGAAGAAAATTCAACCTCTGGCTATAAGATATGGTACAGTTGTTTTTCATCATGTGTAGATTGGAATGTATTTTGATATTTCATACGCATTATAGAGTTGAACGAGTACGTGAACTAGAATTTTAGAATTGTGAAGCTTTGACGAACGGATGGACGGACGGACGGACAAGCGGGCACGGACGACGGACAAAGAGATTCCTACCAGTCTGCCGAGCTACGCAGACGACACGACATAACCATTTCCTCAAGCAAAACATCTTGATGACGAACGTGTCTCTGATGTACTTCTCGACTGCATTCTGATGCGAAGCTCTACTGGATTCAAGGCTGCCCTGAGGAAGGTGAGGAGCAACAGCAGCTGAACGGAGGGAGAAGGGTTACTTATGCAAGTGTCTGACTGGTGTGGAGATAAGGATGAACGACAGTTGACAGTTGCGACAACGTGGAGTGCAGTGATGATGTCTCGTCGGGGGGCGGAAGACGTGTATTATCGGAGGCTCCTGTTGAAGGGTAAGGAAGGGAGGGAGGGAGGGAGGGAGCGAGGGAAGGCAGGAGGCAGGGAGGGAGGGAAAGAGTGAGGGGAGATGAAACGGTATAGTAAAAGGGGAGGAAGAACAATGAGGCTTACTGTAAAAGGAGTATGGGATGGTGATGTGAATTACAAGAGAACATAAGGGGCAAAGAGAAGGAGGGAGTGGTAGTGAGGGACACGTTCCTGGGGATGAAGATACACAGAGACAAGCAGAAGAGTAGAGTGAAGATCAAGAAGCGAGAGAAGAAGAGAAATTTGGGAGAGTGTCAGGGATAACCACAGGGGAAGGGATGAGACCATGAAGAGTTGCGAGAGGCTTACACAAAGGAGAGAGTGAAAGCAGACGAGAGAGGAGGGTGAGGAGGTAGAGAACTGAAAACAAGACAAGGAAGCAGTAGGAGGAGGAGGAGGAGGGGAGGAGGAGGAGGAGGACATATTTAAAGCCCCTGAGATTACATGAGGGTAGTGAGGATGGGAACACGTACGAGGCTGTAGATGACAACAAGAGGAGATGAGCATGATATGGAAGACATGCGATACTGTAGACGGTAACAGGATGATATGAACGAGACTTAGATGACAGAGGAAGCTGTGCACGGCAACAGGATGATGTAGGCAAGACATGGGGAAGTATGCATGACTGGGAACAGTAACGAAATGAAGGAAGGGAAAGAAGTCATGGCTCAGGGAAGGCTGACCGCCAGGGTGGAGCTAATAGAAGGCGAAAAGCTAGCACTGTACTATCTTGGAAATCAAAGGATACTAGAGCAGCTAATTGGTCAGTATGTTATGTATTGCATCATTCAGACTCCTCCAGCCAAGTATCAGTTCAGCCTCCAATGTCCTTACGAATGTCATTACTTGACGGTTATCATTAACTTACGGATGTCATCAGTCATGATACAGAAAAGACTGTTGAATGCCTTGACCATCATGTAATGGAGACCCGTGACACACAAGGATGTCACTGAGGGATTACTTCAATAAAACCGTCACGGAGCGAGTGAAGACTAATGATAAAGATGAGATATGGCGCCATACACTGACCTTCAAATCATTCTATTTTTGTTCAGCCATTAAGATTATTGACATTAGTAGGAAAATCAGACGACAGAGCACTCTCATGGACCTTCGGTATGAAGAAAAAGTCTGAAAACACATCCTCAGTCGAAGTAGACATATATACGAACGAGATGTGTTCCATACAGTAATACCAGCACTGTGGACTAATAAATTCCGTTTTAATTTTCATTATGAGTTATCACTTTTCTCGAAACGTACAGAATAAAACCATATCATATGGGTATGGAATTAATCTAATTGATGTGCAGAGGGCAGCACCTCCTCCTCCTCCTCCTACTTCTTCTTCTTCTCCTCCTTTTCTCTGGGATAATGGAAACACTTTACTAAGACCTACTGCGCTGTGTGGCTCTACAGGTGTCGTTTAATGATTCGTTGGGCCTGAGTCTGACCCCAGGCCTCTGTCATTGCACCGCCCCACATACACCCTTGTTCTCGAAGAAGTAATTCACTTTTGTATTGCTGAATAACTCCTTCTTTTATCATCTTATACACTTCAACATCACACGAAGAACCGCATACATCGCAGTGAGTTTCGAATTGCTAGGAGTTGCGCGTGGGATAATGTTCACCAGGCTCATTCTTCTATCAGTAACTCTTGACAAGTTGAAAAAGTCGGAAACAGATCACAGATGTAACCGGTTACGGTAATGAAGACTGGTTTGTATGTGGTAATTTTCATACCTTTTGTTGTAAAGCAAGTGATGCGCGGATTGCTTTAACATTCGCACGTCTGTCTGTTTGTGCTTATATGTGTTCATGTGTTCATCACGACTAAAGGTTCGTAGACTATACAATCATCTACTCTTATGGTTAACAATGGTGAAGTGGAATGATGCAAATTTATGTCCTACATGTGAGAGATGTGCATGCGATGCCATGATGACCATCAATGTTTGTTGGTCATCACTTTAAACACAGGTGCGTGAGGATAGATCCTGACTTGGGTAATCATCTCCTCTCACAGTTTGTTTTCACTGTTAGCTGAGACAGCACGGGCAGCTGAGGCCCTAATCAAGGCCAACCCATTAACACTATATATGTTGACTGGTTGGTAAGGTTATTTAATGTATGTATGATTCATGGTGAGGTGCCTGAGGATTGGCGGAATGCGTGCATAGTGCCATTGTACAAAGGCAAAGGGGATAAGAGTGAATGCTCAAATTACAGAGGTATAAGTTTGTTGAGTATTCCTGGTAAATCATATGGGAGGGTATTGATTCAGAGGGTGAAGGCATGTACAGAGCATCAGATTGGGGAAGAGCAGTGTGGTTTCAGAAGTGGTAGAGGATGTGTGGATCAGGTGTTTGCTTTGAAGAATGTATGTGAGAAATACTTAGAAAAGCAAATGGATTTGTATGTAGCATTTATGGATCTGGAGAAGGCATATGATAGAGTAGATAGAGATGCTCTGTGGAAGGTATTAAGAATATATGGTGTGGGAGGTAAGTTGTTAGAAGCAGTGAAAGGTTTTTATCGAGGATGTAAGGCATGTGTACGTGTAGGAAGAGAGGAAAGTGATTGGTTCTCAGTGAATGTAGGTTTGCGGCAGGGGTGTGTGATGTCTCCATGGTTGTTTAATTTGTTTATGGATGGGGTTGTTAGGGAGGTGAATGCAAGAGTTTTGGAAAGAGGGGCAAGTATGAAGTCTGTTGGGGATGAGAGAGCTTGGGAAGTGAGTCAGTTGTTGTTCGCTGATGATACAGCGCTGGTGGCTGATTCATGTGAGAAACTGCAGAAGCTGGTGACTGAGTTTGGTAAAGTGTGTGAAAGAAGAAAGTTAAGAGTAAATGTGAATAAGAGCAAGGTTATTAGGTACAGTAGGGTTGAGGGTCAAGTCATTTGGGAGGTGAGTTTGAATGGAGAAAAACTGGAGGAAGTGAAGTGTTTTAGATATCTGGGAGTGGATCTGGCAGCGGATGGAACCATGGAAGCGGAAGTGGATCATAGGGTGGGGGAGGGGGCGAAAATTCTGGGAGCCTTGAAGAATGTGTGGAAGTCGAGAACATTATCTCGGAAAGCAAAAATGGGTATGTTTGAAGGAATAGTGGTTCCAACAATGTTGTATGGTTGCGAGGCGTGGGCTATGGATAGAGTTGTGCGCAGGAGGATGGATGTGCTGGAAATGAGATGTTTGAGGACAATGTGTGGTGTGAGGTGGTTTGATCGAGTAAGTAACGTAAGGGTAAGAGAGAT
>NC_092232.1:24969027-25076527 GCF_036320965.1 Panulirus ornatus | reverse complement strand
ATCCGCTTCCTAGTCTTATGGTCTTATTGTATGTATTCCTTGGCCCAATCCCTCGGCCTTAAAGTCCTACGTCTCTCCTAGCCCTTCTTCTTGCCCTGTAAACTTGTCCTTTCCAATCGATTCTTCGCTCTCCTTCCATCTTCTCTGAAGTAATCACATTTTTTGCTCCTCCTTTACCCACTGTACACCTTCACCCGCTGTACACAAAGCTGTATTCTTCTCCTTTCCCTTACTTCCTTGATGTTCAGGACTTCGATGTCGTTGTCTTTCCTCTTCTACTTTGACATCCAAGACTTCAACGCACAGTTATCTTTCTCCTCCCTTCAGGATGTCAGAGACTTCAATGACATTTTCCTCTTGTCTCATACGAAGAGAAATACCACGATAGCTATGTTATCACGATACATTCATTATCTTACTAATACAAATATACAAAAATACTCAACATCTTTTTACCAATGTTTGTGCGATTCCGTGTTTTCTTCACAGCGTCTGGTGCTGGTTTAAAACAAAGTACATTTGTTGATCTCTGTTAATACCTCAGGATTAGGTTCGTGACTCTTAAGTCTGCAGGTGTGTTGTGGAAATGTATTTCCTTTCCTTTTTTTTCTTTTTACAAGTTCGCTGGCACGATGTATCAAGCTGAGACCAAGTTTTTCATGTCTTTGCCCTCTGGCTAAAGTTAGCGACGGGAAAAAACTGGGAGGCATAGCCATTACAGTGTGAGCTGCTAGTTTAACAGATGCTTCTGTAGTCCAGTAGTGTAAGTTAGCGTAAATCATAAATCTGTGATAAAGCATTACTTGTTCTTTACATTTTGTAGCCATGGTAGAAAACCGCTTTAGTTATGACAAAACCATCTTCAATGCAACATTAGCTCTCATTGATATCAAGATATCAAATATGTATTCCAGTTTCCTTATGAATATCTCGTTTCTTATTGAGAATGCCAATGTATTCCTGCTATTTCCTGCTCATGACAAAGGATGTAGAGAAAATCAACTTTCCATCTACTTTCATCTCATTCCTGTACATCAATATCTGACTCTCGTGTTTCCAGTCAATGTCCAGCAGTGTTACTTTCTCGTAGGAACTTTAACTTCAGTTTGGACCAACGTTGTTGGTGGGGGACGTCACTTAAGGATCTCTGATCATCTGAGGGACATCAACCAAGTAGAGGTACATCTAGAACAGCTTTAGAATGTCCAGTGAGTGGGTGACGTCCATCCGCTTTGGGACGTCCGAACAGCTGGAGAGATTCACACATCAGTTGGGTACGTTCAACCACCTGGGAACACCTCCCCAGCTGGGCTCTGCTGGGCTCACACCTGCGAACTCAGTCGGGGAGATCCTCTGTCATTCTCTTTCGTTTTGTTTTCCTTCTCCCTCTCTCTCTCTCTCTCTCTCTCTCTCTCTCTCTCTCTCTCTCTCTCTCTCTCTCTCTCTCTCTCTCTCTCCATCCTCTTCGTGTGCTTAGACGACCGCGGAAGACTTTGCTGTGTTGTGGGAGCGACTATAAACATCGTAATGTAGTAAAGCCTTGACACGAGAGGCATCAGCAGCACTGGGCATGCGTGTCCTTGCTTAACCTTCCTTCTGCTTACTGACTTGATCATCGGATCTGGAGGTACGAATACAAGTCTTGTATCTTGCTTTTTTTTTTATGTAGCTGACACTTTTCATCAACTCCATAAGATGGATGAACAGCTGAGTTGACTGTGGACAGCGCACTGCAACCAAGATTCGAACCTGTGAGTTCGACCCTGGGCTGCCCGTGGATGCGTCACAGTCAGGAACGCTAACCACGCCACCACGGAGGTCCATATCTGTGATGTGCCGGTGACACAGCGATGTTCTCCGTCATAAGACACAGTTGGTCTTCCCGATGAGCCATGACTCTGTTGCAGTCACGGCGACCATCGAGAGATCAGAGATTTGCTCTCCTGCTGACTCCAAAACAAGGTGCTTCTCTTAGTAATGCCTCCCTGATGATCACATGATGTTGACACTGTCTAACCCCCTCCCATATATATATATATATATATATATATATATATATATATATATATATATATATATATATATATATATATATATACACCTACAAATGCGCAAATTTCTGTTGTTTTCATTCGTCTCTACAATTTTTAACCACGAGACATATTGCCTTTTTGGATCTTATATGTGAGATTGAAATTGAAGATGGTAATATAGTAAACAGACAAACGAGAAATAGCAATAAAACAGATGCTTAAATGAGGAAGAAAAAAGAGAAAGCTATTCCGACGAACATAGACACTGGCCTCCACCGTAAGAGGGACTCAGCGGCGAGTCCACAGACCCAAAGTGCCACATATTACTCAATCCTTCCTCCCTCCTCCCACAGCGCCCTAACACCGTCCATTTCTCTTTTAAATTATGCATCTGTGCGTCGACCTGATGCTCATTTGAGTGTGGCCTGCAAGGGACGTTGCGCGTGGCTATTCATTAGATTCTCCTCAACGATCTGGCGCTGTCAAAGATACGATTAGCAGTAAACAGGACCATAAATTCTAGGCCGAAGATCACCACAAAGTCAAGACGTCATCGCCCTTGGGTGAACAACCTGATGGTTGGCTCTCACTTGGGGAAGGAGAGGGGCATTTCCCAAATACGTGACGTCAAGGCTCGTAAAAATCGCGGACGATAGCAAGATGTCATCGGATTTTTGCAAGGGTGTATGCAGGAAATCACAACAAAATCATAACCTCCATTGACCTCCATTTCATCTGTTTTCTCACTCTGTAACTGGTCCTCTGAAGCTGTGGTAATACAGGAAAATGGTCAGGTTTCTCTTGTTTTCCATTCCTATTAATTCATAATTACCCCAGATTAATTTCTTCAAGATATTTTCGTAAAAGATTTGTTGATAAATAAGATTACGAAAGTCTTTGGCCATTTTCAACACTTGTATTAGATTGCCTTACAACCTCCTCTTTTATAAACTCAAAATATCCAGGTCGTCTAATATGCTCCCTTAGGTTTGTTTCTTAGTTCGGGAATAATCTTTGTAGCTCGACACTGTACTGTCTCTATTCTGTGTAAGTCTTTTATTTCAGGTAGGGTGACCAAAACTGAACATTCAAGAGACGAGTGGGAAGGAATAAGGATAATATCCCTGAGTTAGATTCGAAAGCCCTACCTATGAATCTAAGAATTTTGTTCGCTCTTTTCTCTGTTTCTATGCACTGCTTACTTGCTTTTAGATCACCAGAGACTATCATGCTCGAGTCTTTTCCCTCATTTACCTTTTGCAGTTCAACATGTTTCATACTGTAGCTTCCCTTTCCGTTTTTAATACCGATGAGGAACACTTTACACTTATCGATATCAAGAATCACTTGCCACCGAGACCATTCCATCGGCTTGTTTATGTCAGTATGAAGCCGCAGACGTTCAAATTCCTTTGTAGATTTATTTCCCAGCTTCGTATCGTCAGCGAATTATGATATCTTGCAGTGCAACCCATTATGATTATCAATGTCATAATCATGTATGAGAAAGAGAACCGGTCCCAAGACTAATCCTTGTGGCACGCCACATGTTGCGTCTAACCATTCTAGGATAGACCATTAATCACAACTATCTATTTTCGGCCGGTCAACTAATTTTCTATCCACTGGCTACAACCCCGTCAATGCCATGTGATTTCTTTTTTGCTAATTACCTTTGATGAGAAACCTTATCGATTGAAAATACAGATAGATAACGTCAACTGCTTTACTTTCTTCATACGTGTTTATCATCTCATGTAATAAGTCAAGCACATATGTCAGACATGAAGCGATTTCGTGGAAAGCCATGCTGAAAATAGTTTATTTAAGACTGGTCATCTAAGTGGTTTATGATTCGATGTAAAATGATGGTCTCCTAAGTTTCCCAACTACAGAAGTTAGGCTAATAGGACGATAATTTTCGAGCAGAAAGTTATTACTATTTTTGAATATTGGTGTTACATTGGCCAACTTCCATCCATCTGGAACTTTTGTAGTAGCAAGTGACTTATTGAAGAGGGCAGTCAACGGCTTTACTCTCTTATTTTTCGCCCATCTCCTTGTTCTCGGATAAAACTTATCACGACCTGCCGTTTTATTTCTATTCATGTCGATTATTGCTAGAAGTATGTCATCTACTTTTATTTCAGTTTATTGAAGAACTTTCTCCTCTCTCATCTATGAAATTGGGTTTGGGATATGGGTTGTCTTCAATCGTAAACACAGATGCAAAAAATGTCATGTAATATTTCTGACATGGTTTCGTTGTTTTGAACCAAGTTTCTGTTTTCCGTAATCAATGGACGTATTGCCTGGGTAATGATAACTCTCATGCTTCTAACATAACTGTAAAACTCTTTAAGGTTTCCTTTGCTATTTTCAGCTATATACTCTTCTGCTAACGTTTACTTTGTCGTATACCTTTTACCCTCTCTACGCAATTTTTTCATAACTTATTCAAGCATGTTGGTTACTGGATTCTCTAAGTGTCTTATGAGTTAATTATTTAGACAACATGCACTTTTTATTTTAACCGTTCCCGCTCACCACTTTGACTTCGTTTTAGAAATGAACCGTATACTTCACACTAGCAAGAATTTTCCCTCTACTGCTTTGAAGGTTTTACTGAAGCTTTTTCCAAAGTGAATTCATGTCATGTTCGCTGACCATATCATACCAGGTTTGCCTGTCAAGAGTAATGCGAAGATCATTAAAACTTGCATATTTAAAATCAGGTAATTTTTTCGCGACTGTCGTGTTGAGAGCAACCTCAAAAATAATTTGTCGGTGATCACTTGCATCAAACTTTTCTTCAACATTGTTAACGAGATCCACATTTATAGTTAGAACTAAATCTACTATATTCTCGTCTCGAGTAGGTTCCTCGACTAACTGCATTAGGACACTATCAAGCAAATTTAGGTAGCGTCCACACCCGGAGCTACTGGAGAGGGATTCCTCCCCACTTAGATCCCGCTATGTTAATATCTCCCACTATGATAAAATCTTGCTCATTACGGCTTTATGCTGACTGACCATAACATCTTTCGTCTTCCTCTGGTATTGGTGTGGATGATCTATACATCAAGTCGACATTCTTGAACGGCAACAACATTTTTTACGACGGGATTTAGATGACTTTTAACAAACAGCAGGACACCACCGTCCACTTTGTCTCCCCTGTCCCTACTAGACAGAGTGTACCCTGGACTTAAGCATTCAACGAAGAAATTACAATTGCAGACATCTAACCAAGATTCAGAAATGGCAATCGTATCATATTTTCCTGCTAAAGCTGTTGTTGTCACTAACTCTGAGACTTTATCTCGTATACTCCGAACGTCAACATAAATGTTTTTAGACGAAATTGAGATCTATTTGGAAAGGTGCTTATGGAGGGGGATGGTCTGCAGCACTTATGGAAGGGGATGGTCTGCTTCGCACGGGCTGTGCTGTTTTGGCCAAAATGAACGTGTAGACTCACTAAGGGGCCTACCAAAATGCGCACCTCTCACTTCGTTCAGGTGCTACTAGTCCGTCTTTCATAAACATACAAGACTTTACATATATATATATATATATATATATATATATATATATATATATATATATATATATATATATATATATATATATATATGCAATCACTAAGACATAAGGCGGTGGGTCAAGTACAACGTCATAGAATCAGCCATGTGATTTTCATTTCATCTTATGGACGGAAGAAAATGAGTATAAGACTCGAGCCATCAGGGTGGCAGTACCTTCGGTACATTGAACTCACCGGTCGGATCAGACGCACGAAAATAACCTTCAGATCGTCAACATCGACGTTGCTTGCGCTCCTTCCCGCTGCGCCACAAGCACCCAGCGTGTGCTGTATATTTGGTGAACACGTCTGGACTGTGTTTCGTCTTCCAACCATCTGTCTCCACACACACACACACACACACACACACACACACACACACACACACGATGTCTTTTTATCATTACGTATATAATACTTTATTACAAATATGTACATACATTATCACATATATAAATACATCATTACGTATACACACTTTATTACGTATATACATACATTATCACTTATATGAATACATTATTACGTATATACATACATCATTACGTATATACATACATTATGTCGTATACATACAACACAAGGAGTTCCATTTCTCTCATCTATCTGTTGTAGTTACCCTGGTCTCATACACAGCGCCTGGTTAGTGATGGAACGGATTTTCAAGGTACAGGATGTTCACTTCATCCCTACAGAGTTGCTACGGTGTTGTGATACTATGATGTAGCGATACACAATAGTGGCAGTAACCAGACCCTTCCTACTTGTGCTTACGCCCCGGCAGGAGAGTCACCCTCTGCGAGGTTGTATCACTGGAGTACAATTTCGTCAAGGAACGTTTCACTCCAAAGGCATCAATTCCTCTCCTCGCTACTGATTGTAGCGCAGTCTTGGAGCTGCAGAAACCCGTGAAGGAGCGATGCTCAGGTTATATGATAATATGAGTAACAGTAGAAGAAAGAGGAGGATGATGTAATGTTATGTCTCTCTTTACTCATGATATTAATTTTTCTCTCATTCATATTGGAACATTATACAATTACACATAGATGTATGCTAGATAGATTATTCATCTATCCAAGTACGTATGTATGTGGAGAAACGTATTAAGCGGACTGACCACATAACGACTCACTGAAGTTTACATAATCAATGTCCAGTAACGTGTTTCTGTTACTATCTGTCGTGATTGCATCTCCAATTCTGTTTTGATATTTGCAGATACATTATGTATTGTGTTCATGATGAAAGATATCATTCGAAACATTTCGTGTGTTGTGAGTTTACGACACAGTAAAGTTACGTGTGTGTGTGTGTGTGTGTGTGTGTGTGTGTGTGTGTGTGTGTGAGCTTACGACATAGGAAAGTTCGGTGTGGCGTGAGCTTACTGCAGGGCGAAGTCTGATGTGATGTGAGCTTATGACAGAGGGAAGCTAAATGTGATGTGAGCTTGTGACACAGCATACCAGGTGACGTACTTGTCACAGCAGAGACCATCCTGTTGGCTTCAGCTCCGGCAGAACTTTTACTTGCAGGTCACATTACCAAAAACCACTTGATCAATACTGCTGAAGGAGGTAGACCGAGCAGACAGTAACCTGCAGAACGGCCATACCGCTGGACAATTATACGGTAGATGGTTCGGTTCGTCAGTGTCACCTTCAGGTAGATTTAAAGTGACATACAGTTCTTTACCTTGAGAGCATAGTGATAAAGACTGTCTACTGCTAATAGTTGATATGATTCAGCTGGACTTCGAAGACACAGGATGCCAAATTTGTCAAATGTGATCAAGATTACACATGAAACACTGTTCCAATGATATGGGCTGTCGTGACGATTACTCACAATATTATGTGAGCACTAAGTGCTGAGATCGATGAGTACTCATAATGTACCAGTAACCTCAGCTGTAATGACGAATATTCGTAATACTCTACCAAGAATATTATCTGTACTCACGAATACTTTATAGTGTATCAAGAATATCAGTAAACTCAGTGTATAAGTGAGCTAAGATTACAATTATTCGTGATGTCACGAATATCAGCTGTGATCACGACCAGCCACTGTTGATGTAGCAAGAGAACAGATGTAAAAACACCATCAGCAATAACAGAGGCAAAGCAGGTCAGCAACAACAGCAGGAGCAGGTGACTAGAGCAGCAGGAGCAGCAGGTGGAGGTAAGACTGTCTCACTTTTGTCTAATTTTACCTGAGGCAGGTGAGTGCCAAGGGCCCCCATGATGGATGCCGTGGCTCATATCATTATCCGGCCGGCACGTACATACGAACGGACGACACACTATATCACGGACGCTGAGAGGCATCACTACCTGTGACCAGTTCCCGGATCATCTACGGTTATCGAACCCTCTCTGCCGACCTCCTCCAGTGGTCGACCTCCCCCAGTGATCGACCTCCCCAAGTCATCGACCTCCCTTAGTGATCGACCTCCCCAAGTCATCGACCTCCTCCAAATATCGAACCCCTGCTGTTATCGAACTCCTCCATTTACCGACGTAATGATATGGTTATGGGGGGAAGGATGAGGTACAGATGTAATGACAAATAAAGAGACACAGACGAGGTGTCATGGGAGGGGAGGACTGAGGCGTGGTGACATATCCAGGGTGTGTAAGCAGCTGGTAACAGCTGAGATGGGAAGGTGATGAACAAAAGCTTGTTGATGGAGGTGGAGATGGGATACAGTCGTGCATAGGAATGCGAACGATAGTGTCACAATAAGGATTGAATGCCACAACTAGCGCATGGATTTGATGAAATGAGACAGCTAGGATAGAGACGCGATGACACAAGGATAGGAATTAAATGACCTTAAATGAGATACGAGCACAAGACCATAACTGTACTACATATATCCGTCCTTGTTTCCACCTGGCATCGTATCTGAACCGACTTTCGATTTCTCGTTAAACAAAAAAAAAATCATTTCTAAAAATTAACTTTTAGAAATCAGTATTCACCAGGTTCACGCACCACGGCCTCTAGTTATCAAACTAATCCCTCAAGAATGAAGACGTTTTGTTGTGTTGAACGGGAATAGTCAACAGATGATCCAGGAATAAAGCACGTTCTTAAAACTTTAAGTGAAAGTACCCGTTATTTTGAGTAATTATCGCAATATCTTGATCAAAATATTCGAACACTATCTATAGACTGTGAGAAAATATTCGAACACTATCTATAGACTGTGAGAAAACGATGAGCCGGTAAAGTTATGCCGATGATGTTTCTGGTGGACAGTAGAACTTAGGAAATCATAGAACAGAATCACTATGTTCTTCACAAGATGAACCCATTCAAGGCAACTGTTAGAAGCCATAGGAGACTTCAAACCCCAGCATATGTATGGAAAAGATGATGGGATTAAACACATAAAGGTATTGCAGAGAATATGAAATACACAGAACTCCATACCTATGTATAGTAGCCATAACATCATGCGCAGCTCTACCAGAAGATGATAATGCATCATGCAGGCACGGGTGCATACTGACACTAACATGGGAAGGTATGGACACAAGGGGTAACGATCTACAAGTAAGGATGAACATGATACTGGCGTGCACAGGTCTGGATATGATCGATCTCACACAAACACGGATACATCAGTGAACATTCGTACAGCCATGAACACACATACACACTGGGATATATATGGGCAAACATTCCCACGGGTACGATCGTGAGGCACAACACAGCAAAGAAAATCCTTACTACCACCTCTCTTTTTTTCGGTGATTTAGAATAATTGTCTTTCACGAATATCAGTCTTTACCTTAACCTCGAAACAGGCCATGATAAACAGATAGACGTCAAAATTTGTGGTATATGGGCTGCGTTTACACCACTAGAATATTTCGTCTCAGTATGCAACTAGTTCTCGGAGATTCCCTTCAATTGTCCTGTTCGAGACCAAATGGTATTTGCATTTCCCTCCTCCCCTTACTGGTCCTGTTGCGGCCACAGAGCCATCTGTTGGTTGTGTTCCCATGTATACCAACATCCAATCAGCGTCAAGGACTCTCTCAATGTCATTGGCTGGACTGTCCACTTGCGAGACGTTTTTAAATTTAGAGACGAACACAAGTGGACCAGTTAGATGCTTCTTACTGCGCATGACCGAAGCGAAGGTCTAGGTTGTGCAAGATAAACATAACTTCACTCGCCAACTGCTCGCCAAGCGAGAAGTGTTGTCTTACACATAGAAAGGATCTGGGCGAGGATTCGTGTGGCAGTGGAGGAGACGAATACGAATCAGTATCTTTACATTCAAGACGATCAACTATTGAAACGTATTGAGATGACGGAGGACGCTGTATACATAAGTGGGTAACGGGGACATGAGTGGTTATGGGTTGATTTAACATCACTATGGACTTCGCAAGGCGGGATCCATCGTTGGTAGCCCTTCTTTTCTCTCTGCTCTGTGGTCAATCTCTCTAAGAGACTTTGGAGAATCCTACGTAGTGGCCCTTGATACGTCAGAGGTTTTTGACAGAGTGTGACATTAGGTTCTGATCTCCAACCTTCCTTCCTTTGGGTTCCCTCCTTCACTTTGTCTTCCTAGGCTATGGAATACCACAACCCAACACAACAAACATTCTTAACATCATTATAACATCTAATCAAACATGGAAATTCTGCATTACACATAACCATGCCTCTAGAAAAATGGAGGGTGGGAGGGTGGGGAGGGGAGGATCTTTTGTTCATATGCTGTAATTTCTTCACTCTGAATATGTAGTTGCTCTAATTATACAAAGGACTCATTCATCCTTGTGTGAAGCACAGCTCTCATATCTAAAGAGTTTCTAACGAAGTCGAATCCAAAGGAATCCAGCTTATCAAAGTAATCAGCCTGACAAAACTTAACGTAATTGTCCAACATTATAATGAAATGAAACACGATAAGTTCCCAAGTGCACTTTCGTGTAATGAGTTTGAAAAGATAAATTCTATTGGATCGAAGTTAAAGAATCCTAGATCTTTCATTGATGAATCTCATAAGTTGGCAAAGATATCATTTTATAGTTAAACCCAAACCTCCCCTTGACACCAAGAATCTTTTAGTTCTCCCTTTTAGTAATGATTTTACATTACTTCCCAGGTTGTTTAAATCCTTTAAGGTGAATGTAACCTTCAGCAATAACAATACTATAAAGAATATCTTAATAGAAAAAAAAAACTCACCAGAAAATTCTGCGGGCTGTGATTACAAAATCCCTCGTAAAAACTGTGATATGTTTTATGTTGGTCAGACTAGTAAAGATCTTTATGTTATACTTAAGCAACATAAATATAAGAACAGGACAAGAATCAAATGCTTAGTTTAATGTAAAGAATCATGACCATTGTGTTGAGTGGAGTAATGCCAATTAAGTTGTTAACTGTCACTCCTTTACCATGAGAAATATCATTGAATTTTCTATCATGAAATACACATAGAATTATCAATATTACTGAATGTTTATACATATTGGATAGCTCTGTCGTAGGCAAAATTTATGAACATTTCCTTTTCATATCCACATCCGATAATGCTTGTTTACCGATAGCGTCTTAAGTACGTCTCCTTATTTATCAACTGGCTGTTCTACGTCTTCCAACTCATTCATGTATCTCCCCTGACCACGTGATCATTACACGAAATTGCACTTGGGAGCTTATCGTGTTTCATTTTCCTGTGATTTTTACATATACTAGATCACGCGCACCGCTGCAAACTTTTGCAATATATATATATATATATATATATATATATATATATATATATATATATATATATATATATGTATATATATATATATATATATATATATATATGCGAACAAAGTGCATATGAACGCGCACCTTTATAGAACATACAAACCTCCAACAGCCAGGATCGAACCCGGGACCCCTGTGTAACAGGCGGGAATGCTACCACTCTTGAACACCTTTTCATCTGTTGTGAGCAATAACTCCCCACTTTGTGGGTCTCGAGTTTCTATATAGTAACCAAACACCTTACAAAATCCGGCCACCATGACTGTTCGTGGAGACCAGACCTGTGAAGACGTTCCCTCACGTACCAGCGAGTCGACCTGACTGACACCTAAGTGTAGCGTTCCACCTCCTCATGTGTTAACTAATGCAAGGAATCTATCACTTACAATCTGAGCTCATACGGCCCAGTCAGACCTCTGTCTTCCTTCCTAAATGCGCGTTTGGTTGACAGGTATATTGATCGAGTGAAGAACGTTCGCTGTTGATGGTTGCCACCGGAAAGTAGTGGGCTATATGGAATACAACAAAACTCTCAGAGGATATTCATTTATAACTTTCAGAGGATATTCATTTATAACTCTCAGAGGATATTCATTTATAACTTTCAGAGGATATTCATTTATAACTTTCAGAGGATATTCATTTATAACTCTCAGAGGATATTCATTTATAACTCTCAGAGGATATTCATTTATAACTCTCAAAGGATATTCATTTATAACTCTCAAAGGATATTCATTTATAACTCTCAGACGGCATTCACCCATAACTCTCAGAGGCTATTCATTTATAACTTTCAGAGGATGTTCATTTATAACTCTCAGAGGATATTCATTTATAACTTTCAGAGGATATTCATTTATAACTCTCAGAGGGTATTCATTTATAACTCTCAGAGGGTATTCATTCATAACTCCTAGAGGATATTCATTTATAACTCTCAGAGGGTATTAATTTATATGAAATATAGATGTTCTATCATTTTACTGTTACCATCTTCGTATTTAACCTTTGGAAAATTCTCACTGACCCTGGCAACCATTTCACTGATGAATTCTCACATATAATAATGGTATAAACTCACAACACAAGCGGCCTGTGAGGTACCGTCGACACATGAAACGACACATAAGACCCCTCTAGAATTATGAGTTCACCATGAGCCAGACGTATTGTTATCTACTACGCCCATGAAACGTTCCATGGTTTCAAGATTACGACAAAAGTACACCAGGTTCCGAACGGTATACGACGGTCAGCTTCCGATATAGAGAATGTGTTAAACGGGAAGCAAATGTTTCCCCAGGGAGACAGATGTCCCCGCTCTTATGTAGCAAGTCTACGGGGTCGGGACTGTAGAACCCAATCCTGCTAGTGTCCTCTTTTAAAAACAAGAGTCACGTCACTAGATCCCGCGTCTGAGGAACCTGTGAGCACCAGATCACCTGGTGGCAGAGGTGAAGGGAAGCTCACTCTCAGATCATAGTTGACATAGAGAACATCTCTGTTCTGTGGCGTGGATCTGGAACCTTATCCTCTACATCATAGGATCACAACGCAGGATTTCAATACCTCGCGATAATGAACTAAAACCCAGTCATTTGTTCGCTCATTTCAGTCATCACGTAAGGATAATTCTAATTCTGCATCTCTCGGTGCAGTGAGAAAAGTAATGATAGGGGTGCTGTCTTACCTCATGGGGTAATACGTAATGAGCCAGACGAAGGTAAAAACTGGATTAGGTAAGCTTGACATACCTATAAAAAGAAACGTGTAACATTATCACCTTAGCGCTAGTTGGCAGGCCGTCCATTCTCGCTAACACCACAGTCAAAGGTACGCCCCAGGTGATGGTTGGTCTGTTATAATTCATATCATCATGTGATGGTGAAGGTCATTCTTATACAACACTTTCCGGCGCCATCTATGAGTGTGAACCTGTATGTTGATATGGGGAGTTTAAGTCTTCTTGAAGTTACTCTACTTTCAAGTATGTTATTTCCTGCGGATATTAACTATGCTCGTTATGTTGTCGAGTTCAATAACTGATAGATGTTTGGTAAGTCAGACTACCTGATACAAATGTTAAAGGTACAAAAAATTTCCTTCCTGTACCAGCGTGTATATATGTTGTTGGGTTTGATGGCAGTTAAAGATTGTCAAATCAGAGTCCATGTAATCAACTCAGCGTCCGTACAGCACAACAACAAGTAGATTATCACTTGGTTGGTTAGTTAATTAAGTTTTTTGACCTGTCTACTGTCGCGTCATAATACCTTCTTTTGATGCTGAAGATAATGAAAAAAATATATACAAACTGCATGATCCCTCAACTTATATGTATATGTTGTTAAGCTTAAAGGCCACCGACTGCCGACCGGTCATAAAGCCAGATATCGTTACATAGACGTTCAATCTATTTATCTTATCATAAATACAATTCGTGCTTTTTATCGTCGCTTACTTAAGCTTAAGGCCTATCTACCGCTAGTGTCATTAAGGGCGACAACGTCAAGTTTTAACTACCAATTGATGAATCTTGAATACCTCCCTCGAGTTTATTTCAATATATATATATATATATATATATATATATATATATATATATATATATATATATATATATAGATAGATAGATAGATAGATAGATAGATAGATCATGCTACAAATTAGATCAGCAAGTACAAAAACTTTATTCACTTGAGGTTCACCAGGAGAAGTGTGCAACCCTAGCTTTCCCTCGTAGTCTTCTGCCACACTTCTCAAGGTCTGGCACAGAGGGATTAATCTTGTGCTAAGTGATGGAGGAAAGCATATCTACGTCTTGATTCTTGTAGGTAATGCGTGTGTGAGATCATAAATAAGATATATTTCACCGAATCTGACAGCAGAACTAATTTCATGTGATGAAGGCTTGTTTCTCTGGGTAATGACCTGGTGGTACTCCGCCCGTTGGATTTGATGTTGCCTTACAGTATATTTCTTTCAACAATTCCTTTTCGACGACTGTTTACTATTTGCTCGTCGTCTTACGTTCGTATCTACTCATATCACAAAGTGTCTCAAAGTTTAACTCAAAAACTCATACACAAATGTCTTATAATCTCATAAAAAAGAGTCGTCATGGCAATAACTTGTAAAATCTTTTTGTCTCTCGCGAATGAACAACCGCTGGTTTCGAAGCAATGAATTCGAACTTTCAAGTCTCATTGAACCGTCGGGAAGCACAATTAAATCACGTAATATTTCATCAGTATTCTCAACAACATTGATTATGAAAGTATAAATGATATGGTTTGGCTGCGAAAGATATGTTACTGAATCAGGTTTGTATGACCCGAGAGTGTTGTAAAATTTTAAGATGGTAAATGAAGAGTTGGCGTCAATAACGTGGTGTACTTCTCATTCTGTATAAAACGCAAATGAACACTTACTAGTGGTATCGGACCACTCACACACACACACACACACACACACACACACATATATATATATATATATATATATATATATATATATAATTGCAATTAGGTCACAGTGACTTCGAATGACGCAAGTGTTGGCTGATAACTACGAGGAAAAGTGAGACACAATAAGTTCCGTGTATCATTTCGTATTTCAAATCTTCAGGATAGACGAAGAATAAGACAAAGGAAGTCATGTATTGAGTGCACTTGTCCCTCCCTCCCCCGTCTCATTTCTAGTCCCCCATAAAGATGTGAAACACCAAAGTGCACTCGCGAATTACTGTTTCATTTCTGTAAATATCACCCCTTTAAAAAATCATGTAAAACACTGCGATAGCAATACGTTAAAATCAGACATGTTAACGATTTGTTTTGTCACTTTCCTGACCGTCTTCGGCGGCGCAGCCTTCCGTGGGAACTACTTTATCGCGCGCAGAGTCGAACTCGTGACCTGGTGGCGGCTGAGTGTCACTCGCGTTGTTTAGACTGAAGTGGCAGGTGACTACTTCCAGTGCCAAGGACAATTATCCGTTTCCAGGCTCTTTACACCTCCAGTTTGGGAAATTTACAAAATGGGCAAGTTGGAGGACGATCCAATTCGGTGTGGCTGGACTGGTAACGTGGAGTGAGGAAGCTGATCAACGCTGTATCACCTCAAACAGGTACGCTGTAGCATCTGTGGTCGCTGGTCTTTGTTGATACGTGGTCGCTGGTCGTCTTGCTCATCGTATGACAATGTTGACATGTACTGATGAAGTACATCTCGATTCGCTCTTCTTATCCCTGTTGTAGATGGAGTTTACAATCGTCTATGCTACGTTTGATGATTGGCGTGTAGTTGTTATAGTACAGAATGATTCCCCAGCTGATTGTTCATAACAGAATGCAATGTATTCTTTCATTTGTGATATTATTGGTAGATAGCTTTGTAGTCCTGTTGAAAATCAAGGTCATTAAGGCCGAAAATTTCATTTTGTTACCAATAATTAGAAATTGGTGAACTACTCTATTCGGGGATTCACGGTAAGTGTAAAGCAACGTACACTTTACATATGCCCATTGTGTAACACTAGTATGCACACGACTTTTTGATATATATTGTTCTTGGTCCATAACGAAATGTTTTTGCTGGAAGAAAATTGTTCATCAATCTCTTCTGCGTTTGTTTATTACGGTTGTCCATTAATTTATTGAACTAATAAAAAACGTGTGTATATATATATATATATATATATATATATATATATATATATATATATATATATATATGGCATTTCCAAACTTCGGTTGATATTATAGATAACCTTCGTGTACACATTATTTCTTTTTGGAGTGTGTGTGAGGGGGGAGGGGGGATAGAATGCCTGAATTTAGATGATAAAACTACGTTCATCAGTCGTAGAGTACTTGGTCTAACATGCAACACACACACGATGCTCCTCCTCATTATGCAAAAATGATGGAATTTGAAACTTTTTACGCCTGGCTTGCAAAATGCTGGACAACTAACAACCTCGATATCGCAGGCGTTCGGCAGGAAACTGTGAACCATTCAAAATAAGAGAAGTTCACGAAGGTTTAAAAGTCTTGCATGTTTATTCCTCCCGACGGTATGTATGATTTTGTTCAAGTCGTTTTTAATCGAATTTTTCTTGAAAGCTTCTGCAACGATCATGATAACAATGTTGTTCAGACTGTCTTGTCTCATTGTTGTGTAGTGGTTGGGTCTCCTCAGGCATCATCATCATCTACTTAAGGACTAGCGTAGAATCTGGCTGTAATTGATGTCGGAACTTCCTTACCAACTTCATATAAATGTTCATCAGGTGGTTTGCTGAAATGTCTACGGGAGTCGGGGGGAGGGGGGGCCTCGTCCCCCACACCCTGGTGGCGGGGAGGGGGTGTGACAAGTTTCCATGGGGGTTCAGATCCCTCTGCTCCCCACCCCCGGTGAGAGGGTCTTGAATGGATCGGTCAAAAAATCACAATATTTATGAATGCCGCAAAGTAGTGAGGCGAACTGATGAACAGAGCGAGGAGAAAATATCACAGATGACGTTGAAGTAAGTATATAACTGCTCCGAAGCCTCGATTCTCGACTACATGTAAGATTCGGGCACAATTGGCGACTTGGTTCGGGAATTCGGATCAGTGAGTCGGACCAATCTGATTGTCGGATAAATTTAGCTGTAAAACTTAAAATGAATTATTTTCTTTGAGCAGATTTCCGTAAACGTCCTGCATGAACGATATGGTCTGTTCGTATTTTGGGCGGGGAATGAAAGCCAAGACGCGTATGCCTTTATGATAGAATACATCATTATACCATACCCATAATACAGTTAAAAAGCTAACGACCCCTCTAGACTCTTCCTCCCACAGTTGTGTATCACTCCATTTTCTCTCCCTGTAAAGGTTGCCCGTTTTCTTTACGGCTTCAGTATAACAATAGCCTCTCGCTTCATCTATTTAATCAACTTGAAATAAGATTTGTATATGAAGCAGTTGCTAAAAAAGAAAAAAAATCGTAATCCAGAGAGTTCTAAGGCACGCTCTCTATTCTGAACCAAATAAAGGTTCACTTTCGTTTTAAACTTAGACTATTATACCCGAGCCAAACGTTATCAGATAAAATCATCTAAGCCAAACAATGATAGTCTAGTTCATTGTAAAGATTAGTTCAGTGGTGTATTAGAATAGTGGCGTTTTAAAACTTCCATTATGTGATGAATTGGTTACACCCACCAATTGAAAAACATTGGTGTCTTGGATAACCGCATGTTTACCAAATGGCGTCCTAGCTTCGTTTCTTCGATGTATAGCAACTGACATATTTCTTGTGTCTCCCCTGATGATGTGATTATTACGCGAAAGTGCACTTTGGAACTGATCGTGTTTCATTTTTCCTCGTGGACTCGTAAGAATATCTTGATCACGCGCAAAATTGTGATCCTTTCCAACATGTATATCACATGGGACCTATAATGATCTGTTTATGACAATATTGCTGGCAATTGGTATAGAAATATTGAACTTCTGAGTCTTTCTCAGAATCCTGCTAGATGTCAAATGTACAAGTAATTGTCGAAAAGTCTTAAAATCTACGAGTATAGTAAGAGGTAGGTTTCAGTGAAAAATTTGGTATTATTCAAATCTGTTTCGATACAAAGTTGCTTGCATAACTTTCCCATTGAAGAAAAATATTGCGCTTTAATAATTCTGACTAAAACAGAGACTTGGGATAGGGATTTGTTTAAACTTGTTTTGCATAAATGACAAAATTACCACTTCCCAAATTGAGACCATTTCTTTCGAAAAGAATTATTTTTCATTAAAACTACTTAGGGGCTTCGTACTGGTGAAGTAATCATTCCTGAAATTCTTTTGAATATCGATATATATGTACCGTTCACGTAAAAAAAAAAAAATAGAAATAAATCCATGTGTTACTCCTTGTAGGTTTCCGTTTTCTTTTACGTCCTCTAGACTCTAAGAGAACGGAGCCTAGCTTGAATGGACATCGTCTCATTGGAGGGAGTACTGTGCATGATTTGTCAGTGAACTTCAACTGGATATTCTGGGAAACCACTTTTCTCTCTTAATTCTACCTCCATCTCGTGCATAGTAAGTGTAGGTGATCACCGACCATGGAAGTATTTGGCACGTTATATTATCATTAAGAATAGAAAAAGGCCCTCGTCAAATTATTTTCCAGTCCTGCAATAAAAATTTATCTTGGTTCAACTAAAAATTTCCAGAACCTTGATCTTCTTTCTAATCTCGCCGTTGGTGATATTTGTTATGCTGAATAAAGGCTGTTTCTAAAAAAAGATTATTTCGGTTGTATTTCGGTTGTATATGAAACGTGGATAAAGTTTTTGATAAACGTCTTAGAATTAGTCATTGGTACAGTATTAAAGGATATCAAAATTTCAAACGTAACACACTCTTTTATTTACTTTGACCTGATAAGACCCCTTGCTTTTCGAACATTTCGTAAAGACCAATTTTTTTGCATCTATCAATTTTCATGTTGGGGAAATGGTCTTGGGTTTAAAACTTGTATTTCAAGGTTTTTCCTGTTTACATGTATACATCCAGGAATGCGCTCGTAAAGTTCTTTATTACTTGCTACTTATTTTGTTTGTCTCGTTGTGCATATATAATACCAAAGGTGATGCAGGCTTTTATGAATTTGTTTTTCAATTTGAATACCTTTTTATTATTTTCCTATTTTGAAGAACAAACTTCTAGACCTATGCAAAACTTTGCGATCTGCTATTTTCAAATTAGTTGGATCTGTCTCATAAGCTTATATTCGTCATGCCGAGTACTGATCTGTATTTTAGACATTGTATTTCGGCTAAGCAACCTTGTTATGAAGCACAAGATTAATGATAAAGAATAGATGATTTCCTTCACGATAGTTTTACGATATTTTGTTTATCAACAATAAAGGCAACTGAAATAATTTATTTTTTTCTCTAATTTTGACCAAATTTTTAAAGAAACGTCAATTACAAGAAAAATGTTTGAACATAGATATCTTGTAGTGTTTCGGCTGATAACTTCGTTTCATTGTTTGGATTAACGTCATTCGTCTATAGATTCATTAACTACGTATGACCCCTCCCTTTTTTTCCCCCCTGGACATCATTTATAAGACATTTATATTAGATCAAAAATACAGGTCGAGTAATTATTCCTGTTTGAGAATAGAATGTTCCGTGGACTGTTGAAAGTCAAAAGATTTTATTTTGGTCCCAAGTTTTATTTTTGTGCCCCTCTTAAAGGACTGATTTTTAATAGAATCATCCAAGAGGTGATATTTCATTTCTCGAGTATCGTCTTTCCTTTTTCATCTGTATTTCTTGCTGTTGCACCTAATGTTTACTGACTTAAAACTGAGGATGTACATTTCTTTTTATAGGTAGAAGTGTTGTTTCTGTAAATATTTCGTTATTATCTTTCGTAAGTGTGGCAGTATGATGTCTGTGGAATGCACGAAGTGGGATGACGAGACGCATACTCATTATATTCTAAGACGTTCTTATCACTATCACCCCTTACCTTCTTTTCCCTACTAGAAGATCCACTTTATCATCATTTTCATCACTAGCAGGAACTTCATTCATTTCTGAGGACTGACTACCTGTTTCGTCTATGACAGCACTGTGGTATATACTGCATATGACAACACTGTGGTATATACTACCTGAAGCCTTATTCACAGAACTCGATTAATGGAGCATATCGACTGGCTTTACCTGTAATTTTTGACATTTTTCCGAGGGTAATGAATTTGCTTGGAAACCTCGGTAGTAATATCGTTTTTCGTGCTGAATACGAATCGACAACAGGAAACAGAGACATTTTTCAGAGATCATCTGCAGTTTAAAAACGGTTTCATTACGTCAAGTTACAATTATAAAACAAAAGATTTTTGGGCTAATAAGAATATACGCAAATTTCATTTTTCTGAGAGTAATAGATTTGCTTCGAAACCTCAATATAAGGACTATTTTTCATGTTGAATATGAATTTGGGACTGAAATGGTCTCGAGAGTTCATTAAAGATTGTAATGAAATGACATTTTAAAAACCTTTAGTTAGTATTCGCCTCGTTCTTATTCGATATGTGTCAGCTAAAGGAAGCATTCCGAGATGTTTCTATGATTCTCTGAATTATTAAAACGTTTCGAAGAAGCTTTTGGTCCAAAAAAAGTACTCGGCAATTTTTGTTTCCAATGGTGATAGATTCTCTTGAAAACCTCGGTGGAAAGACTATTTTTTCACGCTCAATACGAATATGGCGCTGATAATATTAGAAGGTCATTAACGTCTGTAATGGCGATTACATTATAATAACATTTTGTAATTATTCACTTCGCATTTACTGGGTATCTATCAACACGATGAGGCATTACGAGATATTTTCCTAGATCTTTTGAAGGGTAAAAGTGTTTTATTATTTCTTATAACTATTGTAAATTATCATTTTTTTTTTTTTTTGCTACAAAATGCCCAAAAACTATTATAATTATATCGGATTTGCCTAATGACTTCAGTATAAGGACTATATTTCATGCTGAACACTAATAAGGGGTTGAAACATTCTCTCTGGTCCATTAAACCTTATAATCAAATGATGACATTTCTAAACCTTTTGTTATTATCCGGTTTGTGTTGGTTACAAGATGTATTTTGTTTTCCATAATTATTTGAAATGCAAAAGAGTTTTGGGCTGAGAAATATCCAGAAGTATTGCCTGCAAATTTTGGTATTTTTTTCTGGGGGTTATAATAATGTTTCATGATGCCCTAATATAACCTTAATGAATTTTTGCCCAAGAAAATCCCCTGTAATGGTTCCTGCAATTTTTGTTTTAAAACTTCGGTAGAAAGACTCTTTTTACATTATGAAAATGGCGCTGAAATATCGTTTGTCATTAAAACCTGTAATTAAATTGATATATTTCTATAACATTTTATGATTGCTCATTTCGCATATACTGGATATCTATCAGATAGAGTAAGCATTATGAAACATCCTGAAGGAATATATAAAGGGTAATGATATTGTTAGGGCGTAATTAAGGCCTTTAATTGTATAACTATATTTTACTCTCATTTTATAATTTCTGCGCTTGGTATTTAAAGGGTAGACGAGTTTTATTATAACACATGATAATTATAAAAAAGTTTATGGGCTAAAAATACTCCGAACTATTATCGGCAAAATTTAATATTCTTCCTAGGTAAATAGATCAGCTCCAGTTCCTTAGTATGAGTATTATACTGAATACAAATCTGAGGTTGAAACATATTCAAGGATTCTATAGATCAAATGATGACGTTTTAAAAACTTTCATCACTCTTTGCCTTTTCTTTTTGTCGGATACGAGAATCATTACGAAATGTTTTCCATGATTATCTGAAGTATAGAACATTTCGTAATTCTATATTAGTTAAAACCCAGAAGCCCTTATATCAAGACAAAAGGTTTTATTAACCAAAAGATACCCTGGGCAATTACCTGCCATACTTGGTAATGCCGGTTGAAATGTATCTAATAATTGCCTTAACCGTTAACGTGAAAACAAAAAAAAAACAAAAAAAAAATCCTTTTAAAGGAAATTTGTTAATAGAAAGACTGATTACCTACAGGATATGTATGAAAATGAATTGGTTTTCTGAGGCGATAGTTCATAAAATAATTGTAACAAATGGAAAACCTTATATCTTATTTATTCTTTGAATGGCAACCTTTATCTTTCTTGACGAATTGACTTTGAAGTACAATTACATGTGGTAAGAAGTACTTTATAATTGTGGAAGTCCATGTTTTACTGTGATAAGATGGGCTTTAGTTGAAGACATGTACGAGGGATTTCCGAGCCCATATATATTCATGATCTGCCACATTGAGTCAAGAATGGAGCAGTAATTATAGATAGACAGTTAGATGTAGTTCATCCCACGTCCGATACAAGTACGTTACTTATATTTCTTCCCATTCCGTTCATCATCTCGCTTCATATACCCTTCCGTTACGTAACATCTTACGTCACAACCTTTACTTTCTCCACCTCTCTTTTATCCTCTTACGTCTCCGAGAAATCAGCATTTTTATAAGAATGTTTCACACAGGAGACACACGGTAATGAAACCCAAAACTTCAACCCTTAAAGCCATTCATTATACTCGTGTCACACAACTCTAGCTTCAGCTGCCTATATCGAGTCCCCTCCACATCATAAATCAAATAACATTTTCTTTCCATGAATTTTACGCCTATATTTTTTCGTATGAATATTCATAATGATGAATATCTGTTGGCTCAGGGTCCATTACAAGGGTCATGGTATGCAAGAAGTCTACTACTCGTGAATTTAAAAATATAGCTCTGTTTTACGGGGTGCAAACTGTTTCTCTAACTGGATAAAGAGTGAATTGTCTTCTGCCCCTGATCCAAACATAAATAGATTGGTCGAAGATGCATAATCAATCCTCAGCTGAACACGGGCGATGCTATGTACTGTATTGTGTCGAAGTGTCAGAAATACGTGAGGCACTTGACGTTTCGTTTCCACGCCGTGAATATTCGACACTCGTTCAGTTAGATTAACACGGAGGGATTCTGCCGTATATAGATCACCACTAAGCAAGAAAAGGATGAAGGTCAACTTAAGCAAAACGTACGCTAGAAGTTAGTATTAAATCCACATCATCTATACATTATATGAACATCCGATCACAGACGAAACTATACAACGGTCGTAGAAAAAAATGGTACATGTTAATCATAGTCAGTGTATGCATGAACTCGTGTTATTTAATTCCTTTGTCGCTGGCAGCCATGACGTGCGTGATGAAGCAAAGCATGACCAGGTCATCTCCTGCCAAGGGTATGACAGGCATGCAATGACAGACGATGCTCGACAGACTAAAGTGGTTCTCAGGTACTTGGTTATCTAAGCTGTCTCTCCCCTGCCAGACGCATGATTAGTTGCACTGGCGACGTGTAGTATGTAGAATATTGTCATAACTCGAGTGTTATGTCATGTTGTTCACTAGAGACGTCATTTGTGCAGGTGCGTGTGATTATTTTGTGTGTCACGGGGGAGGAGATGCTACAACAAACATCCAACAATTCATTTCGTTTTCGCCGACCAGATATTTGTTATTTTTGGTAAGACCGAGTTGATATCAGCAATAATGATGTTCGCTACGAGGACGAGGTTTCGTTAACCTTGGCCTCGTTGATGATAGATTCTCTAACATTGGTGACAAGTAAGCGTGGGTGATGATGACCTTGTCTGCTAACTGATGGATCAGGTGTTTACTGGTTGTTGGTCGCTGTTGCTCTACTTCCCCTTCCCCTAGTGTGGTCCCAGGCCTCGTACCCTCCCCCAAGTCATCTTCTAAAGCTATCGTCTTCGCCAGTCATCCTACCTCTGTCCTTCTTGACCAGCCACATTCAGTTCAGGTGACCTTAAACTCCTCCTTAACCCACATTCCTCCGCTTCGTTAATTCTTATCTCCTCTTCTTTAGCCACCCTCTTACTACTCCCTTGCTTAAAACTCCTCCTCGTCGCATCCTGCCCAGCTTCCTTACCCCAGACTTCCTCCAAACTCTCCTGCTCCCCCGTCACCAACGTCTAAAGAGAAATATCAAGAAATTACCGCGCATGATGTGCGGACCATTGAAAAACAGGGTTTGTTGTACAGCACCAAGCAAAGCTTTGCAAATTCTAGCTTCACTTAATGTCGTCTGGCTAAGTGGGAATTAATGATCCGAGCACATTGTTCTAAACCAGATGGTTGGCAAAAGAATTTCAGATCGCCCCACAATATGCAAAGCGTCATAAGTACCCAACCTTATCACCCTCTGTAACTTTTCTTTAAACGCGAAATATGTGACATTATTCTCCAAATGTTCACTTTTGATGAAGGTGGTCTTCTTGATTTCCCCTCGTGCATAAACACTACCTGAAGAAAAATAGCTTTTGTCTGTGCGAATAAACAAAGTACAGTGAAATCACTTGGACTTCTGGTTGGCAAACACAAAACTAAATATTTTCTTATTCTAAAGGAGAACAGATACTTTGAGGTGAAGGTCGTGTATTCCTCTATCCCCGGTACACTGTCCGTCATGATCCTTCTCCTGCCGTGAACACTGTCTTGCCAGAAAGAAAGTTGCCCTCATCACCTGCAGTAGAGTCTTGTCAACACCACAGAAGGAACACAGATGTTCCTTTAACCTAACAGTGACATCAGGAGGTCAGGTACTCGAGTGTAAGCAAGGGTTCAAAGATCAACGAGGCGTGTATACAAGATGGGTTACTTGAACGTGAGGAGTAAAGAATGTGTGTGAAGACCGATCTCTGAAACACTGGACGATGAGGTCCAACTGTCTGTAACATTGGCTGTTTGTTTGTTTCTCTCTCTCTCTCTCTCTCTCTCTCTCTCTCTCTCTCTCCTTTGCTATGACTCCCGATGGAAACTGCACTTCTCTCATTTTCCCGCATCAGAATGAAAAATAAAATCATTCATTTCTTAACCGCCAGATGTGAAGCGTAAAGCCCACAGACTTTCTCATGTCTTCATCCCTGTGCCTCCCTCTTCACAAAGACGCACGTCTTTATATTTGTAACTCACCCGCCACACAGACATGGCTTCATCTCTGCGCCTCACCCTCCACACAGACACGTCTTCATCTGTGCCTCATCCTCGACACAGAACCACTTGGGGAAGACGACAGGCATGATATAAAAGACCCAGAAACATCGTAAATAAATTTCACGACCTTCAGGAGACATTACTGAAGAAAGCAAAGCTAGAACAGATTAAGCCTTGGGGAAAAGGACGATCAACACACTCGCTCAGATGAAAAAGAAAAAGCAAGGAACCAGGAGCGTTCTGGCACGGAGCTCCCTTGACTAAAGGAGCGAAGACCCCGACGTAAGGTCACGCTGTCTGGAAGTCGGTGAGAGTAAGACAGATGAGGAGTATGGTATGGGGGCGGACGAAATTGAGAAGCACATGAGTCAAGTGTTCAGCATCACAGCTGATGATCAGATTATTTATATGACACGCTCTTGCCCCCCTCGCAGTCACAGAGGCCAGGAACACACCGAGGCTTGTGACCTTGGTTGATTCTTTCATCACGAAGCCGTGCAGTTGATGAGGCTGTGCAGCTGGTGCCTCCGTCAGATCGGTTTCCTCTACGTTCTTTTAGTATAAGTCGTGCCTGACTACTGCCCACTGTTATAGACATAATGCTAACCAAACATTTTTAACACCATTTAGGACATTTCACGTTCACAGCGTTAATCTTCGACTGGGCCTAGAAACTCCGTGTCCAAGAGGGAACAGATGTAGGTTTGAGAAAGAGTAAATGTTGGCCAAATTTCCATGTTTTTCTGAACACAATCGTAGTTATAAATTCTGAGCAGTGGAGGTTGATGGCTCATAATATTGCCAGGGACTTTGAAAAGGCATGTACTTTGTGGGATGTTTTCTCAACTCTCCTTCTAGTCTGGGTATTGGAATTTGCTTTAATCTCGTCCAGTGACGTAAACGTTTCAGAAAAATATAGTATATAAGACCAAGAAGATTAATGTCTATTCATGATATTTTCTGGTGTTGAATTTTAAAATCACGACGCGTTAAAGTCAAAATGATTTCATGAATTTTCTATGATGGCTTTGTTCCGAGAACTATGGGTATATAACACAGGGCGATGCAGTTATAAAGCTCATAACCTGGAAGTATATATTGTAATTATACAATTTTGGGCAGTTTAGATATATAGCACAGGACACTGTAAGTGTATAGCACAGGACACTGTAAGTGTATAGCACAGGACACTGTAAGTGTATGGCACAGGACACTGTAAGTATATAGCACAGGAGACTGTACGTAGATAGTCAAGGACACTAGATACACAGCTCAGGACACCATAAGTATATAGTTCACGACACTCTTAAGCGTATATTTCAGGACAATGTAAATGTATGGGTAAGGACATTGCAAGTATATGATTCAGGACAATAAGCAACGAACACATACACACACACACACACACATCAGGTCTCGAGCAATCATCACAACAGGTGTGAACCACTCTGCCTGGTGGTGCTGGTGCCAGGTGTGCTGGACGGTGAGGGTGTCACAGTTACCATCACCATAAAACGTATTATCGTAAAGCAACTTCCCAGTGTTCTGAGTTGACGACGTGGCTAAGATGCTTCAGCTTTACCACGGAGGAATCTTGGGTTTCGTCACCATGCTGTGTGTGTGTGTGTGTGTGTGTGTGTGTGTTTGTGTGTGATTCGAACACATATTCAGAACTCTGACTAGAGATGGTGGATATGTGAGGACCCTGATATCAAAGACTCGTCTTGCAGTAGTGCTTCGCGGTTCATGATGATAATGGTTACACAATGATGATGATGAGGAGGATGATAAATAGTTATGATAATGTTTCTCGTGTATGATGAGTATGTTGATGATGGTCCACCGTAGTGATGAATACCACAGCTGTTGTTTCAAAGCTGTTGATGATTACGACAGATGATCATGTGTATCGTCGGTATGACCAGTACTGTACACAGAGGCGACTCAGATGGTGAAGAGAATGAGGCTGTGATATTACCCTCCACAGCTGGTATGTTATCTATCGGCACCATCTCCCACAGCTGGCCTTCCTAGCATCTCTTACACGGCATTGAGCCAGCTGTCAAGCGTCTATTTAGGTCACAGGTGAAAGCGTGAAATGGTAAATTAATGGTTTACAAAGACCTAAATCTGACGTCTTCCGTTTCGAACTCCAGCTATATAAAAACCATGAAACATCTGACCGAGTTAGACACACAAGCTTCAACTCTTCAACCATTTTATCATCAGGAAATTCAGAATTAATTGAGAACGTCTGTGTTTCAGGAGACTATGTTGTGAACGTCTCTTCAACGACGAAGGTGAAGATTTGTAAATAAATGCGAGGTAGTCCTTTGTAAGCACAGTGTGAATGTAAATTCTGTGCCTGTGTGAAAGGCCATGCAGGGAACTGCATGCTCGTGAACTTTAGCGTAGAAATGGATGTATACATTTGTTATGGATCTATACTGTTGTATTATACAGTATCTGCTGGAGAGATGAATACTAGTTACAGCACTAAAATTTAAGGGATTTGAATCTAAAATGAAATTTATTAATATATGAATTTTTTTTTTTTATGACGTTATAGTTTGAAATATGAAAAACATTCATAGTTTTTACCTCTACATCGTGGCATAATCCCCGGATGTTCCTGTCGAAGCTGTAAGATTAAGAGCGACATCTGTGAGACACCTGACTGAGATATGTATATCATTGTGAGTGACACAGTACGGGCAAAACAAGCCACAATCAAGGCCATCAATGGCAAAAAAAGGTAGAGAAAATAAAAACTGAAATCTATAAGGACTCTACAGGTGGTTGTATATCTGACGCTTAAAGATAGAAAGGTTATAGGAAGAGTGAAAGATGAAATAAGATTGAGAATTCCACTGCTTTGCTGTTTATGGGAAGAAAAGGGATATCGTGCAAGTCAATCTTCATGTGCCTAATTTCCACACAGAAACTCTGGAAAGCAGCTGCCAGGCGCATGCCCCGGATGCAAACCTTCGTGGCAGGAAGGTATACAGATAATTCACGAGAGCAACAGCCGAAAGATTACCTATAGAACAGAAGGAGATCGGCAGTATCGCAGTACACAGGATGGGGATGGCTGCAGTGAGGTGATGACTGGGAAATTAGATAGACAGAAGGCTTTTGAATCCACTTTTTATAGAGATGTGAACAAAGAAACATCCCAGGTATGTTAGAAGTACTCCACACTAGCGCGAATATATAAATACATACATGCGTGAATATGTACGTATAACAAATATAACAAGGCTACAAATCGTACAAAATAATGTAATCAGGACATTCACTCGCTACCCAGTAACTACAAATACTCGACACCTTCACACTGAAACAGAGATCCACTTGGTCCAGAACCACCTCAACATGCTCCTCATCCTATCCACTCCAACAAACCACCAGTTCCCAAGTAGAAAGAAAAAGGATTACAGTGCTTCACACTGCAGTGAACTCTACACACACATCCACCTACCTGACTAGCACTAAACAACTGACTTTCCAACTCTGTCTTAAACTCTAACCCTCCGGATTACATACACTCATCAGAAGCTACACTCAGACCAACGCGTCTCACTCTCCTTCTCCCGCTCTGGACATCGCCCATCACTACAACACGATAGACATCGTTTCATCATATCCCAATAACCTTCAAACCCACGATGCAACAGCCATAAAGATGCCGAGTACTTGCTATTCAACAGCTCTGCACTTTCTGCACACGGGCGCACACACATCACAACACTTGATGACCGATGGTCCTAACTGGTGGAGGTGGCCAGCTTCCTGAGCGCCGCAAGATCATCACTTGCATATAATACTACAAACTGAAATTGATGACGTTACTGGCTGTCCATGTTCCTGGCGCCAAAATAACCAAGCCACCAAAAAGCTAACATGACGCCACCTTCTTCCCACGAACAACGAAGCCCTCTAGCTCTCTTCCCTCCTCTCCCTCTAACCATTCTGCCCTTAAGAATCTGGTCTATAAACACACCAGAACCTCTTGACTAACGACCTTTTTCTTTTTTCGTTCCCCGTTTTCCTTTCGCCAGAGACGGCCATAACTGGGGCATGTTGCGCCCGTGCTGCGTATGTCGCTATGAAAAGAACATTTTGACTTGAGTTCACATAGGAGCGTCTCGCCTCAGGGCGGCAGATCCTGGGCTGTCACGCTCAGGCTGATGCCACGCGAGAAGCAATAGAGAACGCGTGTGTAAGCGTACAGAGAGTCTTGTGTGAGGCTACAACGTTTATTGAGACGAATTGTGACGTGGGACGTGAACGCAGAGATCTATGGATCGTGATATATACAAGGGGGAATATTTTTTTGTTTGCCACAATTACTGGCAGTATAAGATGCCGAGATGGAGTGAGAAAGATTCGCCATCAAAGTCAACATTAAAGTCACTGGCAAAAAGGTGGAATTTGGGTCAAAGATAAAGATAGAACTTAAAAAATGAAACCATAAGTTAAGGGCAGGTCGGCGTCGATGCTGAGGTCTAGTGAGGAGTCAGAATTAAGGTAATCAACAGAGTATAGACAGAGTCGAGCCTTCAAGATGACTGCAACTCTGTATCGGAGTTCTGAACTCTAGGTCAGTGTCGAAGAAAAGATCAAACCCTCTATACATCAGGGAAGACTCTTCCCCTACCGCCTTAGATCATAGCCTAGTCAGCTTATTTGGCTATCCGGCCCAGACTGCAGCAAGAATTGTGTAGTGAGTTTGATGAAATATAATCCCTCAATGTTTTAATGAACCGAGACAATAATGGAAAGATAACGATGAAGGAACAATCGGTTTTGTATATGGAGCAGTGAGACAGGCACTGCTGAGGGAGGGTAATGTTCTGACACTGGAGCATTTGTCATCAAGTGATAACCTGGGAGGATTCTAATTGTCACTGTGGTGGCGGGTCATGGAGACTAAGTTTTTAGTGTGTATACAAGAAAACTTTTGTTATCAGCGTTTCACTGAGGACACTAAAATCAGATGAGTTTGTACGCTATCAAGGTTACCTTCACACATAGCAACGTGAAGATTGAGAATGTCTTGTTTGATGCATTAATTGGAAAAAGTGATCCGAATGGTAAATAAGAAAATAACAAGATCAGTCAAGAAACAAAGACTCCAAGAATTTCTTTGGGAACATAAACTAGGAGATGAAGTTATGTAACCATGACTTAAATCATGTTTCTATATTTATAATGTAGAAACAGTAAACATAGGTACCTTAAGATCGAGTACAGGGGGAAGGCTTAGAAAAGAGAAGGATATGGTTCAGTATGTATCAAAAAGCGTAATAGATTGATGTATTGTGGTGGAGACAGAGGCTTCCTCCCATTCTGTATTACTTTCCAAATGAAAGAACAGAGGAAAGGGATAAATGAAGACCTTTACTCATCAAAGACACTGCCAGCAAGCGGGAAGAACAAATTTGTTTATTTACACAACTTATTTTTTTTTCTTGGTTGCTCTTCTGACATTTGCCGTCATCATCTCGAAATCCGTCACAATCTCATCATCCTTTTCTGATGACCATCTTAAAAATATATCCATATATTCTTTTTTTTTTTTTTCCAGAACAAGTTTTTAGATATATGAGGAATATGACGTGATCCAGCCTCACTTCACACAGTTTCCAGAATATATGGTCACAAGGAGAGACTAAGATATGAAAAAAAGATCTATGTTAACTGAAGATTAACAGATCAACAGAAAATTTGTGATGATTGATGGGTCTGAAAGCGTGTTATCAAGACACCAGGTAACCTGTAAGTTCAGAACACTTCAAAGGCCAGGAAACCTGTGATTTTTGAGGACCTCAGAAGCCTGGAAACCTGTGGTTTAAAGGTTTTCAGGAACCATGTGGTTTTATAGGTTTTCAGAGACCTGGAAACCTGGGATTTCAAAACGTTAGAAACCACAACACGAATATTATTCCAGACAAGTCAGAGACCAGGAAACCGTGTGTTTTCAAGAAAACCTCTGGTCCCATAAAACAGTCAGGATAACTGTAATAACAATCCAGCTTCAGCGATGTTGATTAATGAATTTTGAGGTCCACAAAACCTCTTGGAGGGAGACCAGGATGTCCTGATTATTTGTGCTGGCAAACGAATGGGCGAGATCCAAGGTCAGTTGCCTGGCGTGGCTGTGTGTGTCTGTGTGTGCGTGAGGTCCTAGGAGTCGCACAGCCTCTGTATTCTGCTGATGTCGCCGTATTGGTGGTGGAGAACGTACTACTTCTTCTAGTAACCCATGTTATTCGCCACCTGGCCATCCGTTAGTTGTTTAGATGAAAGAGTGGTGTCTCTAATGTCAATAGCGCCATGTCTCCTCGTGACGAAAGATCAATAGAGAAATGTGTTCAGGCTGGTAGTTGTGACGTCCGAGACTGGGGGAACGTTTTCTTGCTCCAACATTGGCGTAACAACTAAGACAACGTTTTTTGACGTCGAATCTTGGACGATGATGTTTTTTTACCACTACTGGATACCCAGAATTGTCACAACCTTGCGACAGTGACGTTTCATCCTTGAACAACGTTCACCGATCAGTAGCAAGTGACGTTTCATCCCTAAACAACGTTTACCCGCCAGTAGCATTGACGTTTCGAGCAGTGACGCAACAGCTGCACTGCTCGTACTCTCTCTACCCCGTGGCAGCGACCCGGGGACCTGTAGCGTGCTATTTCCGACGGTGCGACGCAACAAGTGACAAATACCGCAGGGTTCTACTGCCAGGTGGCGTCCACGAGGGGAGTTATCTCCAGGATTCTCGTCTCTCAGGAATCTTGTTGCTTTTTTTGATGTCCTTTCAGTCTTGTTGTTTGCGTCCACGAGATGTAGGAACGTCGTCTCATTCTCTACGCTTGACAGTAGCAAGGCTTTCAAAAGGAATCGACTCGCTTGAAAACTACAGTTTGCATAGTGTTGGGGTGTAGGCCCGATGTCAGTCACTCACTGGAGTGGATGGTGTTGACTGTACCAAAATAGGTGGTGTGCACGCCAGGTCACCCTCGCATAATGTAGGTTGGTAGGCATAGGAGGTTATCCTCGCACCAAACTGGATGGTGTAGAAGCCAAGGTCATTCGCACCAAAGGGGATGGTGTACGCGACGCCCTTTTGGTCCGAGAGTGACCTAGCTTCTACACGACCCCCTCTGGTGCGAGGTCGCTCTCTCGCACCAGAGGAAATGTTTTAAGACGCCAGGACCCAGTTGACCACGTCATTCACCAAGTGGTGTGTGTGTGTGTGTGTGTGTGTGTGTGTGTGGCACGCTGAAGAACCAAACAAACAGCTTAACGAACTGTATTCCTGAAAATTCTCCCAATATTTATCCTTTCCTTTTTTTAGCACAACAACAAATGCTCTAATTGGCCATTTTTCTTTAACTCATTCCAAGAGCCGTCGTGTAGAACAGTGTAGGATGTCGCTCTCAGAATGCACACGTAAACCTTCCTCTCGCAAAAATGTCGGGCGAGAAATATTCCTGATAAACACTAATGGTTTATAATAAACCTCTGAGCTTCCGTATGGAGGCGGGAGTACACGGGCCGCTGTGTATATATAGTGGCGTCTGGTTATGACAGCTGGTGTCACGCCCCATCCCGCCCACCACTGGCCCCGTCAACCAGACCCCGCCCACGAACCCACGCCCACAGATGACGCCCATGCACTTCTAAGTCATCGCCTAAAAGGAAAAGAAAAATGTTCTCAGTCGAAGTAGTGGCCGTTATCTCACCTGTGGCAGGAAGTGAGAAGTTTAGCTTATGTCGCCATGGGGAAGTCTCGAGCTGAGAGGAGGACATGGCAAGCAGCAACGTGGGATCTTCCTCAGAGTAAGATGTCAATTAAGAGGGAAGATATGGTGGCGTGTCAATCAAGGAGGTGACTAGGATGACGTGGAATCTCCCTTACAGAGAGATAGCAAGAAAGAGAGGGAATTTTCCTTTCAAAAAAGATAGCAAGGATGAGGAGGAATTTCCCTTCCATTGAGATAGTCAGCTGGAATAGAAATTTTTCCCTTCCTTCGAGATAGTCAGTAGGAAGAGGAAATATTTTCCTTTACTCATACATAACCAGAGAGCTTGATAGGTAATTTACACCAGTGGAATGATGAGTATAAAGAACTGGAATTTCCCAGAGTCGGAAGGCTCGAGAATCAACAAGTAGGCCGTGCCATGAGCAGGAGTGTACAGCTGTTTACTGTAGAAGGAAGGTAGGCGGCGTCCCCTCCCCCGCAGGTGTACCAACATGGCAGTCTTGGCTGACGAGTCTGGTACGCAACACGTGAATTTATCCGCCCGAAGTATTTTACCTTTGGACGTTTCATCATGAAGACGAAAATATCCCAAGCGAAAGATAAGACCACAGGTACCTCCCTGGGGTCCACAGGTACCTCCCTGGGGTCCACAGGTACCTCCCTGGGACTCGCAGGTACCTCCTGGGCTCCACAGGTACCACTCTCTGGGAGCAAGACTGGTGAGGAGAGGCATATGTGTTCAAATAACTTTTGTGTATTAGACAGATGCACTTCAGCCGTATATAAGATTATGGCCAGAAGTGCTTGATGATAAGATGGGGTTTGCATTCATAGGTATTTTTTTTTCAAATCTTTCGTGGGTTTTCTCTGTATGTTGTTATGAAGGGAACCAAATGAAATGTGTGACAGGAGTTGATATGACGTGAGGGAGTAGGTGATATAGTTCTATAAATACCTGACAACATGAAAACATATTTCCTTTACACATGATAAAAAATACGAGCCCAACAGGTTTACAGAATTTGTTCCGTGTCTTTGATGTTAGCATAGATTTTTTTCGTACACAAATTTGTACTTAACCAATCAATTACATGACTTGGACGAGCAAGGAGGTATGTCTGAGGATCAGTTGGGCTCATACCGTAGTGACTAGTTACCTCCCCTGGCCACAGACCCACCAGGACCCAAGATGACCCTGCATGACCTAACCTGACCTCGCTACTTCACGATCCACTTGCATCATCTTCCATGCACTAGAGAGTCGGCTCATCGACTCGCTTTATATCCAGGTCGCTAGTGTATCCTTTACCTTGCATAGTCAAACTCTGAGACACGGAAATCTTCACTGGAAGCAGACCACTTAATTACTTATATTTTTCTAAGAGGTAACGTACTGTCAACATGTTCCACACATTCATGTGTCACTGCACTGGAGTTTCAAGGATCTGGAAGGCTTGGTTGATGTCACTCGTGTATATCTTGATCATTTCTGGATAACTTTCCAGGACACGAAGAGATGTGGTGAGAACGCAGAGGTACCTGACGCAGGTGAGGTACAAGGTCACTGGGTCTCTTGGTGTCGTCCGGGCCAGATCATGTGGGTGACTTACCTTTCTGTAGCAGAGAGACGGTCGGTAGTGGATGATCTTCGCGGCTGAGGGTGAAGATGGCACCTGACTGGCACTGTGGCTCTCCCGCCTACCTCAGTCAGAACCGCCTCCGCCCCCACCACCCCACCTCATGCACACAAATAGCCCCCACCTCACTCCCTGGACTACGGCCAGCCCCCTCCACCACCACCAACACAACCCATCGCAAGCCTCACCCTTCCCACTCGGATGCTGCAATCGAAGGTGTGCCTCGCCCTCTTGGGCTAGTCATCCCTAAGTTCAGCCAGTTTGTAGGTGCATTCGTCTCTTGGGTGTCCTTTGTTCCTATGATGAACCGTCTTCCTTATGTTTACTCTCGGTCATGCATGGAACCCGTGGTCTGGCACGAAAGTGTAACCTGTCTTGTCCAGACCCTCTTCGGCTGGAGGCACCGCGTCCTCATTCTCAACTCCGCCTACGTCCTGCCCTCGTCTTCCTCCCGTTTGATGTACTACCTGGCCAACGTTTAATCGTAGACTTCATCAGAGATTTTCTTTTTTTCGAGCCCGTCCCCACTACTTCGTCGCCTTAGGGGTCCATCATTGTCTCGACTCGTCCTTGTATCTTTACTGACGCTGCAGCATGTTGAGGGTGAGGCTCCGGTATGTATGTGAGGCTGATGATATGCAGACTCACCTGAGGGTGGTGATGCGGTGCACCTGTTGTCATGTTGGGACGTGGGTAATTTTGCCATGGAATCTGCATCCATTTCCATGTTTCGAACCCACTGATGTAGAGGTATCATCCTTGAAACATACGACGTCAGCACACACACACACACACACACACACACACACGGGTCTTGGTGGTGTAGAGGTTAGCGTTTCTGACCATGAGTCAGCAAGGGTCCGCTTGGGGTCGGGCTGGTATGGGTTTGATTCCTGGGCGCATCAATCGGCCTACACCCAACCCAGGTGTTCATCCTCCCTTCGCGGCCGTGGGTACCTGGGTTCGGTTAATGTGTGTGTGTGTGTGTATGTATGTATGTGTGTATAAGTGTAAACCCATGATATATGTATAATAAGGGTAAGAGAGGAGCAAACTGAATGTTAAAATCATAGCTCATAACACTCGAGTGGTAATGACACAAACACATAGGGATAGAAGAACCATAGCATGAAATTAAGCGAAAAAAAAATCCATTAAGAAAAGATGACAAGAAGTAATTTCATAACACAAGAGCAGTTGATGAATGGGATTATGTATGTGGACTGCATACAGAAAAATGAAAAGGGAAAGATCAAGAGATGAGAACCCGCGAGTGTAGCACTCCCTCCCCGTACAGTGCAAATAGGTAGTTTCTCGCATACACACACACACACACACACACACACACACACACACACACACACACACACACACACACTCACTCAAAATCTATTTCCGAAACTGCACATGACATAAATAACAAGCTTTGCCTCCAGGAAACTGGGAATTTTGTTCAAATACCGAAAATTCTTCTCCGCTGAACAGGTGCTCCGATTATACGTACAATTGACAGAATTCACCTTTTATGGAGAACTGCTCTGACAGCGCTGCTCTTGCCAGAGTAGAGTCCAAAGCAAGAAGACTTGTCAACTCTGACCTCAAAACTTGCCCCCTCAGGTCCTACGCCGCAAGCGTCGGTTCTCTTTCCCTTCCTTTCTGTATATCACTTCTATTTCTGCTCCCGAGAAATGGCTAGACACGTAACATTCAGCGGGTTACTGTGTTACTGAATCGCTGTGTGGTCGTTGGCAACTTAAAGTTGAGCCGCTCTAAAGACTGTTTCTTTCCTTACACCGCTAAGTTTTAGAACTACTTGTCTTCTCATGTCTTTCCAAAAGGCTACATCCAGATCCTCTTTTAACAGGTTGAGTTTCTACCACCTCTAAAACTCGTATTATTTTTTCCCCTTCACTTCTAGATTCTCTGAGTTATTAACACTTTATATCATCATTTGGAAGTTTCCTATGGGGCGGGGTAGCGACAGGAATGGATGAAGGCAAGCATGAATATGTTCATGTGTATATATGTAAGTGTGCGTGTATGGACGTTTGTGTGTGTATATGAGAGGATGGGCCATTCTTCGTCTGTTTCCTGGCGCTACCTCGCTGATGCGGGAAACGGCGATTAAGTATGATAAATACATAGATATATCAAGATTATACAGTTCCAGAACTTCTTTTAGCAGGCTTCTACCACTTCAAGTCTGCTGCGCTTCGATCATCAAGCTTTTGAAAATGATGGTCTACTTTACAGAGACAAATTCCTCGACCAGACTGCCTGCCTCTTTTTGTCCATTAACGATGATACAACCTCGCTAAAGATAACTTCTCACTCGTGGTGTAACTATAAGTAGATTCCGGTAACACACACACACACACACCCTGTTTCTGTTCCTACTAGAAGTACTGCTGCTGCTGCTTTCTACAGAGGTCGCTCTTGTCCCTCCTCTGCTGCTGCTGATAGTATCATATGCATTTGTATTACAATTATATTTACTAGTATACCACTTTACACACTCGCATGTGTTGGTGTGTCCTCGTCCCCACAAGCTTCCTTAAAACACCGCAAGAACTGTGTTTACTCTAGCAGGAAATCGTCGGCAGCTACACTAACGTAGAGAAATGATAGATATAAGGACAAAAAGGGAGATGTTTTCTCGTAAAGTTAGATTTAGTGACGTGTAGACAAAGAGGAAGAGATTCACCCAGTTAAGATCAGCACACGAGTATGAGTTTATAAGATTGAGTCATGGTGGTGAGTTTAGCAGGTTGAGTCACACTAGAGAGTTTAGTAACTTGGGTTCATTGTATTAGCTCCTCTGACTCACACTCGCGTAGAACCCTGACTCGTGGTGCTGTCACATGGGACTCTCATGTCATCCTGACTCAAGATATTGGCACCTGGGACTCCCTTAGAAATCCGACTCATGGTACTGGCATATGGGACTCGCCTTGCAGCCTGACTCTTGGTACTGCATCCTGGGGCTGTGTAGCAGCCTGACTCATGGTACAGTCTTGGCACCTGTGACTCACCTAGCCTGGCCGCTCGTCTGTGACCAAATTAAGGGCAGATGGTAAATACAAAGCGTCAGTGGGTGGGGGTAATCGTGAGTGTATGTGGAGATGTGAACTGGGATTCCGTTCAGGTTATTAGGAATGCTGATGCTGTTGCTACATCTGCTCCTGTTGCTACTGGTGTTCCTGTAGCTGCGGCTCGTGATGCTGGTAGTGCTGCTATTACTATCACTACTAATTTTCATCTCATCACTGTTACTACTGACGATGCTGCTTCCCTTTGTCACTACGACTGTTTCTGTTGTTATCATAACTGCTGATGATGATTCTATCATTAATGATACTACTGTTATTACTATTACAATTACTGTTGCTTCTGCTATCACTACTACCACTTCTAGAAGTACTACTGCTACTATTACTAATACTATTACATGTCTTATACATAAGCGAGAATGTATTGTAAAATTTCAATGAAAGATTAAGGATTTTGTCGAAGATGCTTCCATGCTCATTTATGTATGTTTGTATGTATGTATGTATGTGTCTGGTCACAACACATACCATCCATTATCATATTTCTCGAACGTTGTATGAGACTTGAATGTTGTGCTGGAGGAAAATTCTAAACATTAGGTCTTCATGGTGACGTTGTTATGATATATGTTGTGCCAAGCATATCTCATCAGCTGAAGAAATGAGATCTCTCCCTTTCTTTTTCTCTGACCATCTTTTCTTTCTTTCTAATGCGACTTTCTTTTTTCCTCTAAGTTGTGTGAGTAGGTGAAGCCTAAGAACTATATATCAACCCTTGAAAAAAATATGTGTAAAAGTGTTAGACAGATGATTTATTGCCATGTCGTAAGCTACTAAAATTTTTAGAATAGTGACACTCTTAAGACTGTCATGGAAAGTTGCTGAAGAGACTTAGCAAAGTAATTACATATGCATTGAAGTCTCGCTTGCAAAAAGAAAATGGTTGTCTGGCGTTTCCTTCTATAAGAGGACACAGCTGGGACACATGATGTGGATAGAGTTGTGGATACCCATAGGATGGTACAACAGTGGATACATAATAGGTAGTAAAGTAGTGGATGTGATCACTTTGGGTGGGTTCACTGGTCACTATGTGCCAGTTGGATACATGTCAGTTGTATACAGTAGTGAAGGCATGTTGGATGGATACAGTGGTTGAAATATACTGGATACCAGAGTGATGGACACATGTCCAGTGTACATACTGATAAGTCGACACAGTAGTGGATACATATTTAGCGGATGTAGTCGTGGATACATGTTGACTAGATACAGTAATGGATACATGTAGGATACATAAGTGGATAACGCATGGACCGACGCTTTAGATGGATAAAATGAAGGACAGAAGACGTTCCAGTAATATGGACTTTTCTGTCATGCAGTGTATAGTATTCACACATTTTGGATACCCCAAGTTTTATGTGTCCATGTTGTACAGAGGTTCAATCTTGGCTGCAGCAGTCTGTCCACAGTCAACCCATCTGTTAATCCTCCCTTAGGGGCTGGCCTATAAATCAGGCTAGTGTACTAGTGTATATATATATATATATATATATATATATATATATATATATATATTGTTTATGAGATGGCCTTGATTACGGCATTCAGTTACCAGTTTCGTTTCAGTTAACATAACAAAAAGAAAGATGATCGTGACTCGATATGTTCAGTTTGCCACGTAGGTCACCTCGTCCTACACTTGACTGTTCTTCATGCGCTCCGAAAAAAGAAAAGACAACTCGAATTATCTTCCTTTATGCTGAACGTCACATGAAACGTTATTTGTTGTTATCCATTTGTAAATACTTGTTTGTGCTGGACGCGGAGGGAGTTTTACATTCTTAAGGCCAAATTTCTCAAACTTTATCCTGTCATCATGCAGATCTTTTTCAAACTTCGGTATACGGCTTGCATTCACGATTTCATTACTCTGTATATACTGTTCACTCGCTACATTCATATTATAAGATTGTTTACTGACATCTCCAAGAACTCACTTGTTTAGTTTTTCATGTATAGTTTCATGTTGTGACCCTTGGTTGGCCTATCTTTGCATCTTTCCGAAGAACTCTTCTCAGTTAAGATCATCTGAATGGTTTTATAACTTAAAAAGATTGTGATTATCTCTGTAATTTAGCCAGATGATCGCCTACCGGTTAAACACCACTTAGTTCAACCTGGTGTGTTGAGTGTTATCTACACGTGTTAAGCAGAAATTCATTCAAAACTACGACAATAAGGCTTCGTCCTTTCCTCAGTCATTCTTCCTTACAAACTAACATCCAGTTTTGTTATTGATTCATAGAATGATAGAGATAGAGACAAGATAGACAAGATAGAGATAGAGACAAGATAGACAAGATAGAGACTGCAAACTCTTTTTGCGACCACGTCTCCGTCCCAGAGACATAATGTATTTGCTAACGAGATAAATGGTTGAGATAATGTCGAGATATGAAGGGATTGTGGCGCGCTGCAGTCACTCGTATGTGTTGGTCATTTTCGTTTTGTTGTAGACGTGTTATTGATGTCCAGTTGTTAACTTCTACTGTCTGATTAAGGGGCATCAGAAGTACCAATACCAAGGTATTCGCGAGCATCAATCAAGATATTTATGGAGCATCAACTAAAAGGTTAATGAAACATCAATGTAGCTGTTTGTGGAACATTAAGATAGTTATTTACGGAACATTAACCCAGGTATGCACGGAGCATGAACCCAGGTATGCACGGAGCATGAACCCAGGTATGCACGGAGCATCAACCATGTATGCACGGAATGTTAACCCAGGTATGCACGGAGCATCAACCTCAGGAATGCACAGATCATCCACCCAGGCATTTATGGAACATTAGACAAACATATTCACGTACCATTAAACGAATGTCTTCCGGGATTATATTTAGTAAGATAAAAACAATACGGAAGAGCGTCCGAGGCTAGAACAAGTGGAGTCAGGCAAAACTGAACGTGTCATTGATGTGTGTGTGTGTGTGTGTGTGTGTTTGTTGATGCCTCTGTCGTCGAGGGTCTACGCTGGATCTGGCAATACCTTGTTGACGTCATCGAGTGGCCCGGATGTGGGAGGAATGTTCACTGGTTTACTGAGGCTAATTTGTTGTTGGACCTCCAGTTTGTGTGTGTGTGTGTGTGTGTAAGGGCTAGAGTGTGGCAGATGTTATCATGGCCTGATAGCTATGGATGTAGGGTGTTGAAGCGCATCATGATAGTGGTATACGAGATGGACCATATAACAAGACACCTGATGGTCCATGACGAGACTATCTACTGCAGGACGGTCGTATAGTAGTAACAAAGGAGAGTAAAGGTGAAGACACGTAGGTAAATAGGTAGGGAAGTAAGTGATGTATGTAGGTCTACAGATGGTAAAGCAGAATCCACGTAGGTAGATATGCGAGTAAGTATATGGTGTAGGTAGGTCTGTAGGTGTAGGTGTAGAAAAGCAAATGGATTTGTATGTAGCATTTATGGATCTGGAGAAGGCATATGATAGAGTTGATAGAGATGCTCTGTGGAAGGTATTAAGAATATATGGTGTGGGAGGCAAGTTGTTAGAAGCAGTGAAAAGTTTTTATCGAGGATGTAAGGCATGTGTACGTGTAGGAAGAGAGGAAAGTGATTGGTTCTCAGTGAATGTAGGTTTGCGGCAGGGGTGTGTGATGTCTCCATGGTTGTTTAATTTGTTTATGGATGGGGTTGTTAGGGAGGTGAATGCAAGAGTCCTGGAAAGAGGGGCAAGTATGAAGTCTGTTGGGGATGAGAGAGCCTGGGAAGTGAGTCAGTTGTTGTTCGCTGATGATACAGCGCTGGTGGCTGATTCATGTGAGAAACTGCAGAAGCTGGTGACTGAGTTTGGTAAAGTGTGTGGAAGAAGAAAGTTAAGAGTAAATGTGAATAAGAGCAAGGTTATTAGGTACAGTAGGGTTGAGGGTCAAGTCAATTGGGAGGTAAGTTTGAATGGAGAAAAACTGGAGGAAGTGAAGTGTTTTAGATATCTGGGAGTGGATCTGTCAGCGGATGGAACCATGGAAGCGGAAGTGGATCATAGGGTGGGGGAGGGGGCGAAAATTTTGGGAGCCTTGAAAAATGTGTGGAAGTCGAGAACATTATCTCGGAAAGCAAAAATGGGTATGTTTGAAGGAATAGTGGTTCCAACAATGTTGTATGGTTGCGAGGCGTGGGCTATGGATAGAGTTGTGCGCAGGAGGATGGATGTGCTGGAAATGAGATGTTTGAGGACAATGTGTGGTGTGAGGTGGTTTGATCGAGTAAGTAACGTAAGGGTAAGAGAGATGTGTGGAAATAAAAAGAGCGTGGTTGAGAGAGCAGAAGAGGGTGTTTTGAAATGGTTTGGGCACATGGAGAGAATGAGTGAGGAAAGATTGACCAAGAGGATATATGTGTCGGAGGTGGAGGGAACGAGGAGAAGAGGGAGACCAAATTGGAGGTGGAAAGATGGAGTGAAAAAGATTTTGTGTGATCGGGGCCTGAACATGCAGGAGGGTGTAAGGAGGGCAAGGAATAGAGTGAATTGGAGCGATGTGGTATACAGGGGTTGACGTGCTGTCAGTGGAGTGAATCAAGGCATGTGAGGCGTCTGGGGTGGACCATGGAAAGCTGTGTAGGTATGTATACACGTGTGTGGACATGTGTATGTACATGTGTATGGGGGGGGGGGGTTGGGCCATTTCTTTCGTCTGTTTCCTTGCGCTACCTCGCAGACGCGGGAGACAGCGACAAAGTATAAAAAAAAAAAAAAAAAAAAAAAAAAAAAAAAAAAAAAAAAAGGTCTATAGGTAGTCAAGAATACACGTAGGTTGAATATGTAAGTACGTGATGTAGGTGGATGTATAGAGAGCTGGGTGGTGATGGGTCGTGGTTACACCAGGAAAACTTCAGGTAGGTGGTGAACAAGGTCATGGGAGGAGGAGGAGGAGGAGGCTAGAGCCATGGTGCCCTCCTGCTGCCTAGCGGTAGACGGCCGCCCACACCTACTTCACTGCCTCCGCTGTATAGCTGCTTGCCCGGTCGTGCTGGTGGGAGGAGCAGTGCGGTGTACGAGCGCTTGAGGGAAGATCTTTTTTTCTTCTCTTAATCTTTACCAACTCGTGTTTCCGGCGACACATGTGTAAGTCAACAGCTATTACAACTGGACATCGTGCGCTAGGTGAGCGTTGTACGCCCGGGGCTACGATGTTAATGAGTGCTTGAGTTTGTAATGAGCAGGAGAGAGAGAGAGAGAGAGAGAGAGAGAGAGAGAGAGAGAGAGAGAGAGAGAGTGAGAGCCATCTACTCTTTGTGTTTGTTGTGTGTTCGTGCTACGTCAACCCCAGATGTTGGGCGGGTGGCCGTGTGTACCCAGAGGTGTAACCAGTACAATTAGGTCAGCAAATATTGTTGTACTGTAGCACCTGGCGCTGATCCCCCGAGCCTGTAGCACTGTCTCTTGTGCCTGTAGCACTGTCTCTTGTGCCTGTAGCACTGTCTCTTGTGCCTGTAGCACTGTCTCTTGTGCCTGTAGCACTGTCTCTTGTGCCTGTAGCACTGTCTCTAGTGCCTCTAGCACCGTCTCTTGTTTGTCATGTAGCATTCTCTCGTGCCTCAGACACGTTACACTACGTCTCGTAGGTATCTGGCAGCGTCTCTCCAACACCTGGTACCTTGTCTCTCTCGAGCACCCGGAACACCACCCTGATCTTATAGCAAAACATAAGTAGAGACGACGAGATGATGATCATCCTTCCTGTGTCCCAAGTCCTGTGATGAACAGATGTATCGACTGAACAACATATATCATGAGTAAAGAATATGTTTTTGATATTCGTTGTCTGATGTGTCTGGGCTGAGATTTCGTCAGAGTTGGCATTCGTCTCCTGTAAAATGTAACTAGTTTGACACAGGAGAAGATAATGTATGTGCCTGAGGTAGGAAGATGTAAGTTATGTATCTGAATCAAGTGTCGTGTTTACAACAGCAAACAGCTATATGATACATGTGGAAACTTTCGTGTTGTCTCCTAATTCTAGAAAGTTATACTTCCTCTGTGACCTACTTTACGATATGTAGGTGACACCTCTCTCTCTCTCTCTCTCTCTCTCTCTCTCTCTCTCTCTCTCTCTCTCTCTCTCTCTCTCTCTCTCTCTCTCTGTCTGTCTGTCTGTCTGTCTGTCTGTCTGTCTGTCTGTCTGTCTGTCTGTCTCTCTCTCTCTCTCTCTCTCTCTCTCTCTCTCTCTCTCTCTCTCTCTCTCTCTCTCTCTCTCTCTCTCTCTCTCTCTCTCTCTCTCTCTCTCTCTCTCTCTCTCTCTCTCTCTCTATTTCCCCGAGTTGGATCAAGTACATAATACACACACCTTCTGTGGGATCGAAGACTGTAGACCTGGGTTCCTCGATGGTAACCCTGTAGTCTATTAGACAGCAGGGACGCCCAGCCTCCTGGATGGACCCAGGAGGTGGATTCATTCGGTAGAATACGTTGGGAATCTTTATTCGTGCACCAAAGCTTGAACGTGAAAAAAGCAGTGGACGTCAGCACTAGTTCTCAATGATAAAATATATGATTATGCAAGTGTATATCCATGTTGAAGGATGGTATGATGAGTAGGGTACGCAGACTAGTGTAACTTTAAGCAGCGTCTTCCAGCTTTTGAAAACGAGTCTGAGACCTGTAAGGTGCTGTTAGATTTTTATGATGTTTCTCTATGGCTAAGATATCTGATCCTGAAAACGCTCGAGTCGAGTGAACTGGACCCCGAGTGGATTCTGTCGTTGTGAGAGTTACACTTGGTAATCCATCTTACCTGAAGGTCCTTATGAGGTGGCTCATGAGAGAATTAAGAGATCTCTTTGGAAAGGAAACTCGTTTTGAATTCAACATCTTCGCTGAGGTTTACTCGAGTCTTTTTCCTTTCCTGTGTGTTTAAGCTTCGAAGATATTATCTATTCTCACTGTCAATTTTTTCTCTCATTTTTCAGCTTTAAAAAATCGCCACAGCTTATCCCTGGTTCATTCTCACGCCCTTCGTTCGTAAGTCTAAGAGCAATACTTGTTTACAATGCTGAACTGGAAGCTACCAGTCAACACATTACTTCTGAACACAAACGTCTCTGATGGATCCTCCTTGCCCCTGGCACACCCTGGGGACGGCAATGCCAAGACCACTGGGACAACTTGTCAACGACAGTCCAGGAAAACCTGGCTGCGAAAGAAACTTGGAAGCTGAGGGGAGGAGGTCAAATGGGGAGGAAAGTGGAGGAGGGAGAGGATAACGAAGTGGGGAGTGATTAGGAAGGACAGATCACGCAAGACAAGATGGTCTACGGCGAGGTTTTCTGTTGGAAGACATTAAGGGTAACCCGAATCTTTAATCTATGTAGAGAGACGAGACAGTAATGTAGACGGTTCCTCCCCACCTGCAAGTTCCTCCAGCACTTCAGGCGGCTGAGAAATCGCTATAGAGGGTATTGAGCAGGAAGGATGGTGTGTGTGTGTGTGTGTGTGTGTACTGACAAGCAAGAAAGCGTGAATGGATAAAACATTGTTCTAATGTTGGCAGTTGGGTCATCTAGGAAAGGAAGCTTAAACCTGACGGCAAGAAAAGCTGAAATGCTTATATATTGTATTTTTTTTCTTGATCAAGCTTATTAGCTGGCGATGAATATCACTGGAATGTTTGTTTGATTAAATGTGTTGTTGCCGGTGAACTTGCTTCGCATTCTGAAGACTTCTGTGAAATCTGCCCATAACCTACTTTTTTGAGAAAGAAATTATATTCTTACATCTGATACTTTCTTCAGAAGGTTTATGATTAAATAAATTTTGTTGCTCTTCTTTGTATTGATTTTGATTTCTCTTCATATTTGATGGTTTGATAACCAGAACTGGACAGCGTATTCCTAACATTCTTCTTGCTTGATCATGTCCAGCCAGGCATCGCTTAACGTATCGTAGGTCAATACTGATTATAACTCCAAAGTCTGTGTACTCCTGTACCTCTAATAGATATGATGGCTTAACGAGCATTCTACTGTTTGATATTTCTGTTATCAATTCCATGAATCGATCTAATTTTCTTTGTATCTCTAAGCAGGTTTCCTTTATTTCGGTTTTATTTCCTAATTTTGTGTCATTAGCCAAATTTCAAATTCTAGTATCGAGTCCTGCCTCCAGATGACTGGTATATACAACAAAAAAAAGTATGGGTCTTGGGATTCCGTCTTATGGTTCTACGTTTGCCATACAGAGCCAATCATATGGCAGATGCTTCCACAGTTAACAGCACTCGCTGTTTTCTATTTGTGTGCCACCGAGATACGATCTTGTCGAATCATCTTTGACGTGGAATTTGCAGAGACCACAGATGAATTCAATGTGCAAGAAACCAGTAGATCCCATCGAGGTTGTTTGCGGTGGTGGAAGATATTAGATCTCGCAGACTAGTGTGGTAAGAGTAGAAAAGCATACAGATGATTCAGCAAGATTATCCAACAGTCATTAAGTCTTGTTTTTAACACGAGTAGAAATAAGATGGAAGAAAGAAGAGGGAAGAAGTGAGTTGAGGAGAGGGAGGGAGTCTTTCATGGTTAGAGGAGGAAGAGGAGGGGAAGAGAATAGGGAGGAAGAGGTTGGAAAGAGGAGGGAGGATAGGGAGATGAAATGTAGGGCAGGGGAGAAGGAAGAGAGGGATTTAGGATTTTATGGACAAGATATTCAATCTTTCGTACAACTGTATACCTGTTGTCTGTGTGTGTTTACAAGATTTACCTATATTTGTACTTAAACATTACACAAAAACACACACATTATATATATGGTTTCAGAAGTGGTAGAGGATGTGTGGATCAGGTGTTTGCTTTGAAGAATGTATGTGAGAAATACTTAGAAAAGCAAATGGATTTGTATGTAGCATTTATGGATCTGGAGAAGGCATATGATAGAGTTGATAGAGATGCTCTGTGGAAGGTATTAAGAATATATGGTGTGGGAGGCAAGTTGTTAGAAGCAGTGAAAAGTTTTTATCGAGGATGTAAGGCATGTGTACGTGTAGGAAGAGAGGAAAGTGATTGGTTCTCAGTGAATGTAGGTTTGCGGCAGGGGTGTGTGATGTCTCCATGGTTGTTTAATTTGTTTATGGATGGGGTTGTTAGGGAGGTGAATGCAAGAGTCCTGGAAAGAGGGGCAAGTATGAAGTCTGTTGGGGATGAGAGAGCCTGGGAAGTGAGTCAGTTGTTGTTCGCTGATGATACAGCGCTGGTGGCTGATTCATGTGAGAAACTGCAGAAGCTGGTGACTGAGTTTGGTAAAGTGTGTGGAAGAAGAAAGTTAAGAGTAAATGTGAATAAGAGCAAGGTTATTAGGTACAGTAGGGTTGAGGGTCAAGTCAATTGGGAGGTAAGTTTGAATGGAGAAAAACTGGAGGAAGTGAAGTGTTTTAGATATCTGGGAGTGGATCTGTCAGCGGATGGAACCATGGAAGCGGAAGTGGATCATAGGGTGGGGGAGGGGGCGAAAATTTTGGGAGCCTTGAAAAATGTGTGGAAGTCGAGAACATTATCTCGGAAAGCAAAAATGGGTATGTTTGAAGGAATAGTGGTTCCAACAATGTTGTATGGTTGCGAGGCGTGGGCTATGGATAGAGTTGTGCGCAGGAGGATGGATGTGCTGGAAATGAGATGTTTGAGGACAATGTGTGGTGTGAGGTGGTTTGATCGAGTAAGTAACGTAAGGGTAAGAGAGATGTGTGGAAATAAAAAGAGCGTGGTTGAGAGAGCAGAAGAGGGTGTTTTGAAATGGTTTGGGCACATGGAGAGAATGAGTGAGGAAAGATTGACCAAGAGGATATATGTGTCGGAGGTGGAGGGAACGAGGAGAAGAGGGAGACCAAATTGGAGGTGGAAAGATGGAGTGAAAAAGATTTTGTGTGATCGGGGCCTGAACATGCAGGAGGGTGTAAGGAGGGCAAGGAATAGAGTGAATTGGAGCGATGTGGTATACAGGGGTTGACGTGCTGTCAGTGGAGTGAATCAAGGCATGTGAGGCGTCTGGGGTGGACCATGGAAAGCTGTGTAGGTATGTATACACGTGTGTGGACATGTGTATGTACATGTGTATGGGGGGGGGGGGTTGGGCCATTTCTTTCGTCTGTTTCCTTGCGCTACCTCGCAGACGCGGGAGACAGCGACAAAGTATAAAAAAAAAAAAAAAAAAAAAAAAAAAAAAAAAAAAAAAAAAGGTCTATAGGTAGTCAAGAATACACGTAGGTTAAATATGTAAGTACGTGATGTAGGTGGAGAGTTGGGTGGTGATGGGTCGTGGTTACACCAGGAACACTTCAGGTAGGTGGTGAACAAGGTCATGGGAGGAGGAGGAGGAGGAGGAGGAGGCTAGAGCCATGGTGCCCTCCTGCTGCCTACTGGTAGACGGCCGCCCACACCTACTTCACTGCCTCCGCTGTATAGCTGCTTGCCCGGTCGTGCTGGTGGGAGGAGCAGTGCGGTGTACGAGCGCTTGAGGGAAGATCTTTTTTTCTTCTCTTAATCTTTACCAACTCGTGTTTCCGGCGACACATGTGTAAGTCAACAGCTATTACAACTGGACATCGTGCGCTGGGTGAGCGTTGTACGCCCGGGGCTACGATGTTAATGAGTGCTTGAGTTTGTAATGAGCAGGAGAGAGAGAGAGAGAGAGAGAGAGAGAGAGAGAGAGAGAGAGAGAGAGAGAGAGAGAGCCATCTACTCTTTGTGTTTGTTGTGTGTTCGTGCTACGTCAACCCCAGATGTTGGGCGGGTGGCCGTGTGTACCCAGAGGTGTAACCAGTACAATTAGGTCAGCAAATATTGTTGTACTGTAGCACCTGGCGCTGATCCCCCGAGCCTGTAGCACTGTCTCTTGTGCCTGTAGCACTGTCTCTTGTGCCTGTAGCACTGTCTCTTGTGCCTGTAGCACTGTCTCTTGTGCCTGTAGCACTGTCTCTTGTGCCTGTAGCACTGTCTCTAGTGCCTCTAGCACCGTCTCTTGTTTGTCATGTAGCATTCTCTCGTGCCTCAGACACGTTACACTACGTCTCGTAGGTATCTGGCAGCGTCTCTCCAACACCTGGTACCTTGTCTCTCTCGAGCACCCGGAACACCACCCTGATCTTATAGCAAAACATAAGTAGAGACGACGAGATGATGATCATCCTTCCTGTGTCCCAAGTCCTGTGATGAACAGATGTATCGACTGAACAACATATATCATGAGTAAAGAATATGTTTTTGATATTCGTTGTCTGATGTGTCTGGGCTGAGATTTCGTCAGAGTTGGCATTCGTCTCCTGTAAAATGTAACTAGTTTGACACAGGAGAAGATAATGTATGTGCCTGAGGTAGGAAGATGTAAGTTATGTATCTGAATCAAGTGTCGTGTTTACAACAGCAAACAGCTATATGATACATGTGGAAACTTTCGTGTTGTCTCCTAATTCTAGAAAGTTATACTTCCTCTGTGACCTACTTTACGATATGTAGGTGACACCTCTCTCTCTCTCTCTCTCTCTCTCTCTCTCTCTCTCTCTCTCTCTCTCTCTCTCTCTCTCTCTCTCTCTCTGTCTGTCTGTCTGTCTGTCTGTCTGTCTGTCTGTCTGTCTGTCTGTCTGTCTCTCTCTCTCTCTCTCTCTCTCTCTCTCTCTCTCTCTCTCTCTCTCTCTCTCTCTCTCTCTCTCTCTCTCTCTCTCTCTCTCTCTCTCTCTCTCTCTCTCTCTCTCTCTCTCTATTTCCCCGAGTTGGATCAAGTACATAATACACACACCTTCTGTGGGATCGAAGACTGTAGACCTGGGTTCCTCGATGGTAACCCTGTAGTCTATTAGACAGCAGGGACGCCCAGCCTCCTGGATGGACCCAGGAGGTGGATTCATTCGGTAGAATACGTTGGGAATCTTTATTCGTGCACCAAAGCTTGAACGTGAAAAAAGCAGTGGACGTCAGCACTAGTTCTCAATGATAAAATATATGATTATGCAAGTGTATATCCATGTTGAAGGATGGTATGATGAGTAGGGTACGCAGACTAGTGTAACTTTAAGCAGCGTCTTCCAGCTTTTGAAAACGAGTCTGAGACCTGTAAGGTGCTGTTAGATTTTTATGATGTTTCTCTATGGCTAAGATATCTGATCCTGAAAACGCTCGAGTCGAGTGAACTGGACCCCGAGTGGATTCTGTCGTTGTGAGAGTTACACTTGGTAATCCATCTTACCTGAAGGTCCTTATGAGGTGGCTCATGAGAGAATTAAGAGATCTCTTTGGAAAGGAAACTCGTTTTGAATTCAACATCTTCGCTGAGGTTTACTCGAGTCTTTTTCCTTTCCTGTGTGTTTAAGCTTCGAAGATATTATCTATTCTCACTGTCAATTTTTTCTCTCATTTTTCAGCTTTAAAAAATCGCCACAGCTTATCCCTGGTTCATTCTCACGCCCTTCGTTCGTAAGTCTAAGAGCAATACTTGTTTACAATGCTGAACTGGAAGCTACCAGTCAACACATTACTTCTGAACACAAACGTCTCTGATGGATCCTCCTTGCCCCTGGCACACCCTGGGGACGGCAATGCCAAGACCACTGGGACAACTTGTCAGCGACAGTCCAGGAAAACCTGGCAGGGAAAGAAACTTGTAAGCTGAGGGGAGGAGGTCAAATGGGGAGGAAAGTGGAGGAGGGAGAGGATAACGAAGTGGGGAGTGATTAGGAAGGACAGATCACGCAAGACAAGATGGTCTATGGCAAGGTTTTCTGCTGGAAGACATTAAGGGTAACCCGAATCTTTAATCTATGTAGAGAGACGAGACAGTAATGTAGACGGTTCCTCCCCACCTGCAAGTTCCTCCAGCACTTCAGGCGGCTGAGAAATCGCTATAGAGGGTATTGAGCAGAAAGGATGGTGTGTGTGTGTACTGACAAGCAAGAAAGCGTGAATGGATAAAACATTGTTCTAATGTTGGCAGTTGGGTCATCTAGGAAAGGAAGCTTAAACCTAACGGCAAGAAAAGCTGAAATGCTTATAAATGGTATTTTTTTTTTCTTAATCACGCTTATTAGCTGGCGATGAATATCACTGGAATGTTTGTTTGATTAAATGTGTTGTTGCCGGTGAACTTGCTTAGCATTCTGAAGACTTCTGTGAAATCTGCCCATAACCTACTTTTCTGAGAAAGAAATTATATTCTTACATCTTATACTTTCTTCAGAAGGTTTATGATTAAATAAATTTTGTTGCTCTTCTTTGTATTGATTTTGATTTCTCTTCATATTTGATGGTCTGATAACCAGAACTGGACAGCGTATTCCTAACATTCTTCTTGCTTGATCATGTCCAGCAAGGCATCACTTAACGTATCGTCGGCCAATACTGATTATTACTCCAAAGTCTGTGTCCTTCTGTACCTCTAATAGATATGATGGCTTAACGAGCATTCTGGTGTTTGATACTTCTGTTATCAATTCCATGAATCGATCTAATTTTCTTTGTATCTCTAAGCAGGTTTCCTTTATTTCGGTTTTATTTCCTAATTTTGTGTCATTAGCCAAATTTCAAATTCTAGTATCGAGTCCTGCCTCCAGATGACTGGTATATACAACAAAAAAAAGTATGGGTCTTGGGATTCCGTCTTATGGTTCTACGTTTGCCATACAGAGCCAATCATATGGCAGATGCTTCCACAGTTAACAGCACTCGCTGTTTTCTATTTGTGTGCCACCGAGATACGATCTTGTCGAATCATCTTTGACGTGGAATTTGCAGAGACCACAGATGAATTCAATGTGCAAGAAACCAGTAGATCCCATCGAGGTTGTTTGCGGTGGTGGAAGATATTAGATCTCGCAGACTAGTGTGGTAAGAGTAGAAAAGCATACAGATGATTCAGCAAGATTATCCAACAGTCATTAAGTCTTGTTTTTAACACGAGTAGAAATAAGATGGAAGAAAGAAGAGGGAAGAAGTGAGTTGAGGAGAGGGAGGGAGTCTTTCATGGTTAGAGGAGGAAGAGGAGGGGAAGAGAATAGGGAGGAAGAGGTTGGAAAGAGGAGGGAGGATAGGGAGATGAAATGTAGGGCAGGGGAGAAGGAAGAGAGGGATTTAGGATTTTATGGACAAGATATTCAATCTTTCGTACAACTGTATACCTGTTGTCTGTGTGTGTTTACAAGATTTACCTATATTTGTACTTAAACATTACACAAAAACACACACATTATATATATGGTTTCAGAAGTGGTAGAGGATGTGTGGATCAGGTGTTTGCTTTGAAGAATGTATGTGAGAAATACTTAGAAAAGCAAATGGATTTGTATGTAGCATTTATGGATCTGGAGAACGCATATGATAGAGTTGATAGAGATGCTCTGTGGAAGGTATTAAGAATATATGGTGTGGGAGGAAAGTTGTTAGAAGTAGTGAAAAGTTTTTATCGAGGATGTAAGGCATGTGTACGTGTAGGAAGAGAGGAAAGTGATTGGTTCTCAGTGAATGTAGGTTTGCGGCAGGGGTGTGTGATGTCTCCATGGTTGTTTAATTTGTTTATGGATGGGGTTGTTAGGGAGGTAAATGCAAGAGTTTTGGAAAGAGGGGCAAGTATGAAGTCTGTTGGGGATGAGAGAGCTTGGGAAGTGAGTCAGTTGTTGTTCGCTGATGATACAGCGCTGGTGGCTTATTCATGTGAGAAACTGCAGAAGCTGGTGACTGAGTTTGGTAAAGTGTGTGGAAGAAGAAAGTTAAGAGTGAATGTGAATAAGAGCAAGGTTATTAGGTACAGTCGGGTTGAGGGTCAAGTAAATTGGGAGGTGAGTTTGAATGGAGAAAAACTGGAGGAAGTGAAGTGTTTTAGATATCTGGGAGTGGATCTGGCAGCGGATGGAACCATGGAAGCGGAAGTGGATCATAGGGTGGGGGAGGGGGCGAAAATTTTGGGGGCCTTAAAGAATGTGTGGAAGTCGAGAACATTATCTCGGAAAGCAAAAATGGGTATGTTTGAAGGAATAGTGGTTCCAACAATGTTGTATGGTTGTGAGGCGTGGGCTATGGATAGAGTTGTGCGCAGGAGGATGGATGTGCTGGAAATGAGATGTTTGAGGACAATGTGTGGTGTGAGGTGTGTGGTTTGATCGAGTGAGTAACGTAAGGGTAAGAGAGATGTGTGGAAATAAAAAGAGCGTGGTTGAGAGAGCAGAAGAGGGTGTTTTGAAGTGGTTTGGGCACATGGAGAGAATGAGTGAGGAAAGATTGACCAAGAGGATATATGTGTCGGAGGTGGAGGGAACGAGGAGAAGAGGGAGACCAAATTGGAGGTGGAAAGATGGAGTGAAAAAGATTTTGTGTGATCGGGGCCTGAACATGCAGGAGGGTGAAAGGAGAGCAAGGAATAGAGTGAATTGGAGAGATGTGGTATACCGGGGTTGACGTGCTGTCAGTGGATTGAATCGAGGCATGTGAAGCGTCTGGGGTAAACCATGGAAAGCTGTGTAGGTATGTATATTTGCGTGTGTGGACGTATGTATATACATGTGTATGGGGGTGGGTTGGGCCATTTCTTTCGTCTGTTTCCTTGCGCTACCTCGCAAACGCGGGAGACTGCGACAAAGTATAATAAATAAATAAAAAAAAACATATATATATATATATATATATATATATATATATATATATATATATGTATATATATATTTTTATATATATATATATATATATATATATATATATATATATATATATATATATATATATATATATGTATAGCAGCTTCCTAATCCGCTACACCCGGCATAATCTGGTTTATATCGTGCATCAAAGACAAGCATCATACACTTGACTGTACCATAACACTGAGACCCCGCGTTCATAACCCACTGACCGACCTTCACCATACTTAACATCCATCTGTGCGCGGGGTTCCAACGGGTAACATGACTGGCGGATGGAGTAGCCAACCATAACAAACCTTATGTACGTCATCTATAATCTTGGTTGCCAGACACATCACTCCCTCCCTCTCCCTTGTATGTACAAACAACACTCAGAGCCACGAACTGCGTCTAATTGCTTTCCTCCACACTCGTCAGCATCCACCTCCACTTCCACAAGTTAACAGTCAAGCTCACTGTACGCCGATCCATCTACACATACACAAACTCGACTAACAGATCATACTCTGACGTCATTAGTCACATGTACACAGCCTCCATCAGTGATCCCTATATTCGACACGGACCATACCTTACCCAGCTACACCTGTGACTTGTCCCTGCCTTATCAATTCACACCAGTTATCATCACTACCCAGAATCTCCATTCTTTTACCAACGCTATACACACACAACACCCTCCATACAGACTCGCACTGGCGATGTACACCCACCATACCCACCACACTCGCCATATTGACTCATACCAACAGTATACATCCACCACACTCGCCATATTGACTCAGACCAGCGGTATACATCCACCAGACTCATAAGCTAAATTTAAACTTTCCCAGAAAAGCCATAGACTCTCCCCCAGGGCCACAGTTTTTCTCGTATGTCAAACTCCAGCAAACACGTCACTGGCGGTCGCCTGTGTTTACCCAGCTGACAGCCGGAGAACAGTTAGGTGAGGGAATAGGTGGTCATGGTGACTTCCAATCCAGACCAACCATGGAAGACCTTGCCAAACCTTGGAGGACCTTGGTATACCACTATGGACCTTGGTATATCCTGGAGGACTAATACACCTCTGAGGAACTTAGTATACCGAGGAGTGGACATGGTAGCAAATGGAACCCTTGAAGATGGAGTCACAGGGTGGGTGAGGGAGCGAAGGTTCTGAGAGCGATGAAGAATGTGTGGAAAGACAGGGAGAGGGCGAGGACAGTGTTGAATGAATGTAAGGGATGGGCTCCAGACGAGGATGTACGGAGGAGGGTGAATGTGTTGGAAATGAAATGTTTGAGAACAATATGTGGTATGAAGGAGGAGGGGAGGGGGTAGTTGATTGATTTAAAAATGAGAGATGTGGTGATAAGAAGAGTGACTGAGAGATGAGGTGGGTGAGCTGAAATGATTTGGACATAGGGAGATAATAAGGGAGGAGAAGTTGACGAAGAGGGTATTCCTCATAAATGGAGGGGAAAAAGAGCAGGGGAAAGACCGAAATGGAAGGATGGAGGGAATGATGATCTGAGTGTTCGGGGTCTGAACATGCAGGAGGATGAGAAGCGTGCACAGGATAGAGTGAACTGGATCAGTATGGTATACGTGCTGTCATTGGACTGAACCAGGGCATATGAAGCAACCATGGTAGACCACGGAAGGATCTACGAAGCCTGGTTGTGGATAAGGAACTGTGGTATAGTTACATTATACATGACAGCTGGAGAATGGATGTGACAATTGGGTCTTTTCTTCGTCTGTTCCTGGCGCTACCTCGTTAACTCTGGAAATGGCGAAAAAGTGTGAAAGAATGTATAGAACTTCCTTGTGGTGTAGGCTCAGGACACAGCAGCGGTGAACCTAGAGATAACAGGAAGATTCGTCAACAGACGTTACCGTCAACTCTGGGTGACGTAAGCAGGCTTTTTACAGCAATTGTTTTGTTGTAATTTTACATATTCATTGAATGATATACCTGTTGGCTCTTTATCTTTACTATCGATGGCTATTCTTTTCCATTTTCATCATATTTTTTTCCTTATTAAATAGATGTCTTTACTTGTCTTTCATAGTAGATCTTCTCTTCTACTTGTTGCTTATTTGTTTATGTTTACCTATCTATTAATTGTTACTATCATTTTCCTTTTCTCATACAGAGATAGTAGGTAATTCATGTAGACTTTGGCAGAATCAATGAAAATATATATGATTAAGATATAGATTTCAGTAGGGCTGGGAGAGAAGTGTTTTGGAGGCTGTGAGGTGTGTGTTTGTGTGTGTGTGTGTGTGTGTGTGTAGCTGGGGAAGGAACTAGTTTGCCCTGAGGTGGGGAACAAGGTCACACGTGTCGTGAGGCCAAGTACTATTCTTCCACACGCCATGTATTGGCTGGCACCTGGCCCGGAGCCACACTGAAAACACACCTGTTAACAACTTCCTGGCGCACGCTGTGTTGGCCGCAAATACACCTGGAGGACACCTCTTCCTGGCGCACGATCGCTCTGAGCACACCTGGGGAACATGATGGGCTGGCTTCATTTCGAGATGCGACAGAACGCTATTTCTCAATGTTTATGATTACAATCATGAGCAATTACCGTGACGTTTAGATAGCGGTAACACAAGCTGAAATACCGTATGAATATATACGAGAGGGATACATATGGGTAGAAGAACTCACGTTAGACTAGATTAACGTTTCTAACTTTTCTAAATGAAAATGAAAAAGACTAAGTTCCTTTGCCAATGAAGATTATACTTGACGTTTTAGTATTTCTGTCACGTTGACGTTTAATCATTTCCGTTCAGAATAATGTTTTACGACTCTTGTTCGTATTACTTTATGGTTGAGAATCGTATCGTTGTTTACTGCAGGTAATTTGTCTATGTTGTGGTAGTTGTTGTTGACAGAGAGGACCGTCATTGTTACCCTCTTCCTGGTCTGCTACAGAGCAGAGTGCAGACGCAGACTACAGCAGGCTGTACACGCAGACCGTCACACGCCTCAAGATTCCGTCAGGAGTCGAGGATGTGTTGACTGATGCAGGACGACCTACCAGGGTTCTGATCCTACCGTGTGGATCCTGGGGACACAGACGTTGGCTGTATGTGGTACAGGGTCATCGCAAGGCTCAGCGAAGCATGTGTAGTGGGGATTGTCTTCTCGGGTTACACACCTTTCACTTGTGTTATTAATCTTATAGACTTTTCACGACCTATGTCATTAGAATATAAGTAAAGGTGTGTGTGTGTGTGTATATATATATATATATATATATATATATATATATATATACATGTGTGTGCGTGTGAGAGATCTGAAAAACCTGGAGTACTCTGGTACAAGAATCATTCCCATGTTCGCACCTGCCACTTGGTTAAGACGAGCTTGTATACAGTAATCTTAATGGCCACATCTAAGTGAAATAGATAATGAATTTCAGAACTTACTCCCATAATTAACTTGCTTCCGGACGCAGTTTGTGTCTCGCGTGAAAGATTGATTACTGGAGGACTGTGTTGGCGGTGAGGCTCGTGTGCCAAACAGTGCTTGGCACCGTGAGTGGTGGAGGGAGGGAGGCAGTAGAGATGGAGGAATAGATTAGAAAGGAAGGGAGGAAAGTGGCGGAATGGGAAACGTGGAACAGAGAGGAAAGGATTATATGGCGAGTAGACAACAGCAAGGTGTAGATATAGGGATAGAGGAAGGAAATTGAGATGTCCTCCATCCATCGTCTCCGGAGAGTAATAAGGAAGGATATTGTGTACTGCTGTAACGCTGGTGGGGAAGGAGCTGCTTTGGTTGTCCTGACCACACAGTGCATATGCCGCACCACCACGCTAGACATGAGACGTGGAAGATCCTGGGAAGTACGAGGATCTGCTGGTGTTCTGAGAACTTGTTCTGAGCCTGCAGCTTAACTAGAGAACTAGACCAATACACATGGTTTAAAGTTTTCTAAATTTTACTCTGGTGTTAAAAAGACGAAATAAAAAAGAATCGTGTTCGAACGGATGATAAGTGAAATGATGCGTCCACTTGGGTCTAAAGGTATGTGAGCTTATGACTCATCTTTGTATGTTGGGCCGACAAGCTTTTTCTGCCCTGCTTTTTGGGTTTCCTTCAAATCTTCTTCCATATCTTGATCATCGCCTTCAGTACTCAGTATGGGAGACAGAAAGAAAAAAAAATCTATTATGTTCCAGAGTAAACAGAACACTTGTTTAGGAAATGGTAATATTTTTGAGTTCCTCCGCAGCTAAGATGTTGATAGTTTATTCGTGAGTAGGGATGCCAAGCCTAAATATAACAGAGTTCTCCAACCATCCTCCATGTGGAGACTCTCTATTTCGAAACTCCTGCACTCTCTTCTGAAGCCTGCACTGGCTTCCGGAAACTGAAGAAGATATGTAAATTATGACCATGAAGTTTGGTATGGTTCATGTTCACACTTGCATCTTGCAGTCAAACTCTGGAATCCTTAAGTATATAGACAGTGATTCACTGAATCTCCTTATAACTAGAGCATCACAGATGAGACGTACAGAAGAGAGAACAAATGTACTATGAACAAACACGTATCTATGCTTTTGGGGAGAAAGATTAACATCTTGCACTGAGCAGGTCTACAATAATCCATCCTGTAGAAACTTTATTTTACACCTTCCTGTTCCGCCGACACGTACAGTAGTTGACAGCAGGAAAACGTATTGTGCCACCATCACGTTTCACTGTCTTCTGTGGGATGTACACCACATAAACAAGTGGCGTACTGGGCTAAACCACAGTCTGTCTCGTTCCTTCGTTCCTCTTGGCCTCTAATGATAGACAGGAGCTCTTTTGGCAGCGCGCAGCAGGACAGGGAGTCGCAGACCTAACCTAATCATGCTGAAATAAAACCTCACCGGGAAAAAAAACAGAATAGCCGCGAACATCGCCTCAAAATGGACATATAAGAATACCTCGCTGAGCTTGGACGTTGTGGTAAGTCTCCAACCAACATATTACGTGCTACAAAGGCCGTTTTCCATGACTGTCTCAAAAGACGCGTATCGGTAACTCTCGCTCAACATGACCGCAGGAGTCCTTAGACCAACGTAATACTGGCAGTAGAGGTCGCCCTCTGTGGGTTCTGTGAGCGGGCAGAAGCAGGTGGTAGCAGATGCCAACGTCAACAGGAAGGCTCCAGACGCTTACCGATGACATGGGTCGTACACTCCGTCCTCCACCTCTGTTGCTGAAAAAAAATGTCAGTCAAAATCAGACATCACGTCATACAATTCTTTCACCCAGTACAGATCACCCCAGGACCCGTCTGTTTTCTAAAGCTGCGTCTTCAGGCGTCATTATGCGTCTCCTCGGGCTCGTTCCCCATTTAAGGTTACTTCGTTCTCTTACTGATAGCGATAACAACCATCCTCTTATGTGAAAGCCTTGGCCTATATCATGTCTTTCCTTATCCTCTCCTCGACGTTACAATCTAATGACCTGTTTTTTCCCCTACTCGTAGAACGTCCAGCTCATGATTCGGTAACACGGTTGCTCTGGTTAACTCCTCGCCTCCACTCTCTTGACAACCATCACCAGAACTAATGTTTCGCCTCACAACTCGCAAGCGCAAATCATCCTGCAATAAAGTGAACTGTTTCTCCCGTAAGACATAGACAGTCTTGACATTTCAAGGTCTGGATGGGATACACAAATCGTTTCTTTGACAATTCTCTCCTCCTCCGCCGCCGCCTTGATCTTACTCCTCCTTTTCCTTGGCATCTGCCCTGCCAGCGGGGTGGTTGGTACTCCTGATGACAATCTTGAATTATAAGGCTAAATTAATTTCGTCTGAGGCCCTGGGGTCGATATACCTTTCAGGGCCGTAGCTGAACCCGCTGTAGGAGAGAGAGAGAGAGAGAGAGAGAGAGAGAGAGAGAGAGAGAGAGAGAGAGAGAGAGAGAGAGTATTTACTTGAGAATACATATGAGTTTTTGCCAAAAAGCTAGACTACCGCGTAGCGCTCACTGCAGGAAAAATGTATTTACTATGTAAAATAGCGGAATGATTACTCCGATGTTACCCAGTCTTTGTTAACATTTTCCTCAGATACTGTACTTCAATCGTGTGGCTCATTCCCTGGACCTTGTGTGCACTGTGTATCCTCTGTAGCTCCACCGGCCACAGGACGGGTAGGAGTGCGTGATAAACCAGCGGCTCGTGTGGCAAACATCATGATCACTCAAGTGCTGGCTCACTGCTCGTCCGTCACTAACCCTCCCCAATCTCGTGCAGGTAGTACTGGTGAAATACCTCCATGCTCAGTGCACGCCTACCACCTACATACAGCCCGCCTGCCAGAGAGTGAAGTGATTTTGAGCGCTAGATGTGTAATGCATGTGATGCTGTTAAAGTCGACGAGTCAAGGGTTAGGAATCGAATATTTGACTGACTAGTGTTGCTGGTGTAGGCGACGAGAGGTCTTTCAACGAAGTCTTTGATAACGTTCCAAAATGTCTATCATTTATCTCGACGGATGCATACACTAAAATCTATCTATATTTTTTCTTTTCATGCTTGATTGCATTTTCCCACGTTTGCGAGGTAGTGCCAATAACAAAAGAAAGGCCACATCCGCTCACACTCTCTCTCTAGCTGCCATGTGTAATGCACCGAAACCACAGCTCCCTATCCACAACCAGGCCCCACAGACCTTTTCAATGTTTACTACGAACGCTACCCATGCTATGGTTCAGTCCATTGCCAGCACGTCGACCCCAGTATATCACATCGTTCCAATTCACTCCATCCCGTGCACGCCTTTCACCTTCCTGCATGTTCAAACCCCGATCGCCCAGTATCTATTTCACTCCATCCTTTCACCCCCAAATTGGTTTCCTGGTTCTTCCTCTTCCCTCCACTTCTGATATATATATATATATATATATATATATATATATATATATATATATATATATATATATATATCCCTGGGGATAGGGGAGAAAGAATACTTCCCACGTATTCCCTGCGTGTCGTAGAAGGCGACTAAAAGGGAAGGGAGCGGGGGGCTGGAAATCCTCCCCTCTCTCTTTTTTTTTTTTTTCCAAAAGAAGGAACAGAGAAGGGGGCTGGATGAGGATGTTTCCTCAGAGGCCCAGTCCTCTGTTCTTAACGCTACCTCGCTGACGCGGGAAATGGCGAATAGTATGAAAGAAAGATATATATATATATATATATATATATATATATATATATATATATATATATATATATATATATATTATCCTCCATTTCAACCTATGTCACTCATTCTCCCACCTCTCATAAACCTAATAACCTTGTTTTTATTCACATTGACTGTTTCGTCTTTTCACGCACTCTTTTAAACTTAGTCACCAACCTCTGCATTTTCTCGTTCGAATTTGCCGTCGGCAAACAACTGACTGACTTCTTTAGCCCTTTCGTATTCGGGAGTATTTTGAAGTGTCACCACTAGAGGAGATAGAGAGGAGGCAGGGTGAGGTGTGTGGGAGGCGCCAGCTGCAGTACAGTGCTCTCACCAAGAGCTGGGACGAGGTCGCCCAAGTGAAGGAAAAACGAGTGTCAATGTACAAGTATATGGGTGGTGTTGGCTGGGTTTATTAATAGGTACTTTAGCGGTGTTTGAGTATATATATATATGTGTGTGTGTGTGTGTGTGTGTAATCGCCAGTAATTGGAAGATGATTTAATGAAAAGAAGAAATTTTGAATGAACTTCTTTCACAATGTATCAGAGCTTCGCAATTCCACACCTAACATCTATCTAAAAATAATCCTTAATCACATCTTTTTTTTCATTTTTTGCCGTTGGATCTCTACTGGTCAGAGCAAAACGACTGATTGCACACATCTAAATCAGTCTTTGCAACATCCGGCAGGGGAATTCTCTGACATCATCCCGCCTACGCTCACGTCACGCTTACGTCACGCCCACGCCACCGTTGGCAGTCCGCCATCCGTCCATCACGCAAGACAAATGATAAGGAAGGGCTTTGTCGTTTGCCTCTAAAGATACCGTACTGTAAAAGTTACGTTATCGTATTCAAGATGATGACTTTATCTCTCCGAAAGACCTATGGGTTGTCGTACTCGGGAAGGTATATTGTCGTACCTTGATGTCACGGTACTAAAAGGTGTTCTGTCGTCAGAACAAAAGTTATTCCAACGCATTTAGCAGATTAAGGTAATTTTCTCCTCACTCAGGATTACATACTCCCTTACTTAAAGGTTCAAGGGATTAAACTCTATATCGTAGTTACGGGATGCTCGTGTCATCGAAGCGATGAAGGGAGATTATCCTAAAGGAGGCTTGACAACCTCTTCAGATATTAAGACGTTAACAAGAGTTGCAGGGAGTGAGTGGAACCATCCTTCTTACTTCTATGTTGAGAGTTATCCATTAAGGTTATTCATGAAACTGGGACATATGTTCACGTAGTGATAGTCAAATATATATATGAATGTATATCCCCCTTTTAGAAAGTTAGAATACAAGGAGGGGAGGGTTTCTAGCCCCCCGCTCCCGTCCCCTTTAGTCGCCTTCTACGACACGTGAGGAATGCGTGGGAAGTATTCTTTCTCCCCTATCCCCAGGGCCATTCTTTCGTCTGTTTCCTTGCGCTCCTCGCTGACGCGGGAGACAGCGACAAAGCTATATATATATATATATATATATATATATATATATATATATATATATATATATATATATATATATATATATTACACACATACACAAGCTTAAATAGTACTGTTTTAGAGACTAAAACATAACATCCCATGAGCTATACCCTATGGAGATCAACTTTCTAATTTAAATCTTAGAAAAAGTTGTAATTTTCAAGGTGATAAATGTTTATATCTAGATTCAAGAATATAACGAAAACATCCAGTAGTTGTCATGATTATTGAAATGTATCCTGACATTTTCACCGTCGAAATTCCCTCCAGATACAGTTTAGCCGTGAGCAAAAACCCAAAAGAAGGCCACCCGTCAACAATCTGTCTGCCATATCCGAACGCCTCCTCTCTAGCATACCCGCAGACGTCAGTCATGCCAGCTTCTCATCATCCTGTTGACCACCTCGACATCACACCTCCACCTACCTCCCACCACCATTACCTCTGCATACCGTGTTCCCCCGCCTGACATACCGTACATGAGAATTGGTCCTGCGTATGAGAGGCATGTCTACCCCACCCACCACCACCTCCGTCTTGATTTTTTTTTTTTGTTTCGTTATATCAGTGATTTTAACATCTAGGCGTAGAAATAACTCTGCAATACAGGCGTAGACATGAAGAGTACATTATTTTTGTTCCTACTGTCCCTCCTCGTGCTTTGAAATCTTTGTGGACTTGTTTCTTTTCGTCTAAAATCAATATTTCTTCTACTTTATGTTTTCTATCTTATTACGGATATTAGAAAATACACAAGTTCTCGTAAATATGTTTTGCTTCATCAAGATCGTGCTGTGAGGTGCGAAGCCACTTTAATTAAACAGTGGTTTCTCAGTGTAGTGGGGTACAGACTGATTGTACATTGTACATTGGTATGGTACAGTTATCCTACATGGACATCCCGACGTATGAACGATGATTATCCCTCGTCAAATCTGGTTTATCTACTGTGATTCTTAATCTATAGTGCACACCATTTTAGCTTAACCGATCATCGATATGCTATGATGGACTGAACCTCCACCAACAGCCTAAGTGATATAGTGATCATTCACAGAGTCTTCATACCTCGTAACGCTGGCCGACCATATATGCACTTATGCACTGGTCACACTAAACGTTCACAGTTGCTCCAGATAAAAGTTGTTCATTGTTTTGAGTCTGTTTTACGCTGGAGGCTCCACTCACGGACCAAAGTCCACGTAAGGCCGGGACTTGATTGAATTAAAGAGTGGATTACGCTGATTCTTTTACCTGCCTGCATCACCAACAACCAAAGTGGTAGTTTAAGATGATAATGACTAGAGAAAATGGCGTTTTTATAATATATATATATATATATATATATATATATATATATATATATATATATATATATGTACATAATCTATTTTTTCCTATGAAATGACTCGCTATCTTTCTCATGTGACATTTCTAAAATGAGACGATAAACGTTAGAAATCTTAGGAATAAGAATGAACAAAATTCAAAGCAGAGAATATTGTACCTACTCTCGCCTGCAAAAATATAGATCACTTATATGATCAAACCAACTTCCCAGAGTTTATAAATTTTTGTCAGTTTTATGCGAATTTAAAGACTATGTCGGCAACTGTTATGAAGACTTGCCAAGTTTCCCGTGGACGACGAGCATCCATCAACACCAGAGCACCATAACGACCTACATTAGGTCTTTCGCCACATGGGTTAGGTATGAACGCCGTCAGTTAGAAGAATAATGAAGCAGATACGCTTTGTCTCGGGTATATGGATACGAGATTGTTACACTTTAAGATCAGCGTTATGGATTGTTAGTATTGGTTTCTTTAGCTAGGCTTCTTAAGGCAAACTGTCGTAAACAAGTTACATAAACAGTTTTAAGACTTTTCTTAACGAAATGGGTCCTGGCACTAACACTAACAGGAAACCGATGTATAAATAGACCCATCTAAGGAGGAAGACTATATACATATTAGAAACATATAATGGCTTCCATCAGTTTACTGATCATGATTAATAATGAGCAATAACATTTTCATTATTATCATTTTAACCGAATCGGACAATTGTTATATTTGTATCTGCAGTTTGTGTCCATCTAAACTTCAAAAGCATTGGATGAAGGTTTATCCACATTTATTGCATTAGTCGTACGTGTGGCAACGCTGTCAGTTAAGCCATTATGCCAACTCATCGAGTGGATGGACGGTGAGTCTGTTGGCTACATTTGATTATAGGACTCATTTCCCATTCATTTCTTGACTTGCACAATGTTATTTTCAGTCTCTTCTTAGAGGTCTTGCTAGTAATATACTCTGTGATGAGACTGCATCTGCAACATCTACTCTATGCCATTAGGCTCAATCCTACTACATATATGGTATTAACGAATCAAAATCTTTTTCGGTGTCAGGTTCATCAAACTTGGTCTATACCGGTGATGAAATGGACGAACCAAAAATATTGGATTGGTCGTCGACCTTTGAGACCACTTAAACGGTAGATAACGAAACGTAAATGCCGATGAAAACTTTGTTCGGTATGATAATGATTCATAAGTGTAATTTTCGGGAAGGGCGTATTGATACTTCATGTTCATTATCCAATGATTCACACATTCGTACTGCAGCTTCCTGTAAAGTGAATATTATGCAAAAGCTACTATTGGGAGTCGAACTTGGAAGTATTCATGTTTGTGCCAAGAATACCATTAGGAAATTCAATGGGTTATACTCAGCCAACACACTCTTCCCCCAATAACGTGTCAGGGTGTCAGTGACGTCATCAAGGCCAACCCTGCCAGACGTACAAAAATATGGTCTATTGACTTGCAAATAAACGATTTTGGGGGATGTATAATTGTGTAAGGGAGGGAGACACTTGCCTTCTTCGGGATTACAAATGCTGTGTTAAATTGCGCGTAAAATTAATGTATTGCTTATAGTGACCATGTTGATCATCATAATATATAGGCTCGGAAATGTCAAAAAAAAAAAAGTGTTTTTTTGTGGTTTCATTGTAAATTATAAGGAAACTCTACGGGGTTTGTACAAAACATTTCTTTCATACATATGCACATCATTTTATAATGATCATTTAGCCTAAAAGTTGTAAGCATTCTACATTTTTCTAAGTGAATGATTACTCGGATATACAGAGCAACATATGGAAACCGCGCACGCACAAATACACACACACACACACACACACACACACATATATATATATATATATATATATATATATATATATATATATATATATCCCAGGACCAATTTCTGTCCTGGTATTGCCCAGGACCTCTTTCTAAAGACTTGATGGCCAAGGCTCCACTGCTTCCAGTAGCAAGGAAATGTAGATTTCTTTGAAGTAATAAGTTGTTTAATGAAGCTTTACTCCCAAATTATACAGCCTTGCAGGATCTCTGTAACACACACACACAAACAAACACACACACACACACACACACACACACATATATATATATATATATATATATAGAGAGAGAGAGAGAGAGAGAGAGAGAGAGAGGGAGGTGGGAAACAGGTAGTAGAAGTGACCGAGCTTGGAAAAGAAGCTTGTGTGGAAAGATTCCAAGTGATATTGTGTGTAGAATGGTACTGGGTGTGAGCAGAGGAAGTTGAAAAAAAGAAAAAAAAGAAAAAAGGAGCGGGTGAAGAGTGGAGGGTATTCAGGGAAGCAGCCGGTCACGTGTGCAGGTGAAGTGTTTGGTATGCGGAAGATGGGAGGTGGGCGTTTGAGAAAGGTTAGTGTTGGTTGGATACGGCAGTCTAGTTGCTAGTGAGAGAGAGAGAGAGAGAGAAAAAAAAAAAGAGCGGTGCATGGATGTCATGTAGAGATTAATCAGGGCTCCGTAAATGTTTGTGGACATGATTCATAAAGGTAAAGAGAAGGGAGATGATTCACAGCTCACCTGTTCGAGGAAAGAAGGATGTTATAAAACTTGATCTTTGAGTGTCTGGTCTTCACACAGACGCTGAGGGAAGCAGCATGCAGACGCTAGCCTGGTGTCCGAGCCTTGCGGGCGGCGATGACACACGCAGATAACCGCGAAAACAGTGGCAAAAACGATACGCGATAAGAGGGACAGAGCAGCAGCATCGAGGCGTACGGAAAGGATTGGTTTAGGAGAGAGTTAAGGGTACGGAAGGGTTTTGATTCCATTCTAGTTAATATAAAAGTGGAACAAGAGCCACCCCAGATGTGTGAGTAGTACTCCATATTGATTACGGCAATTAAAACCCCATAGCTGCTCTTAAGATATGAATGACAACACCAGTACAATATCTCTAGCACTTTAGAAGGAGAGTTTGTGATGTTAAAATTTTAGGGTTTCTAGGATAGAATGGTAGATATGGTTATGCCCAATATAATTGTTATAACAGTTCTGAACTGATTTTTTTTTTTTTTTACACTGAACAGAAGGAAACGAATGACCATTAGAGATAGAGGGAGAAATCACGATTTAGTACTGTCTAGTTTCATTAGTTTATGTTCCCCTAGTTTGATGCTGCACAGGTCCGAAATGAGCGAGCAACTGTGTTCAGTGCAAGGAAGAGAACAAGTATGAGGTGGAGAGGAGGGAAAGTAAATTGAAACAGGAAAGCACAAGAGTGAATAATGTTAGAGGTAATATTGAGAAGATTGTTTACAGAGACGTGAGAGAGAGAGAGTAGGTGAAAAGACAGAACCCTTAGGAACACCATTGCTATTGGGATACGAGGGGAAGTCGCTCCATCAACGACTACTGGAATGTAACGATCAAAGAGGAAACTATCCATTAGAGAATTGGGAGAAGCAGAAAAAGAAAAGAAGGGGAGCTTAGAAAGCAAAGATTTGTGTTAAGCCCTGTCAAATGCTATAGTGACGTCGAGGACGATGACAAAAGTTTCACCAAAATCCCTGAAAGAGGAGGAGCAGAAGTGAGTCACATAGGATAGAAGATCACCTGTAGACCTAGCACTGGGAAATCCACACTGGTGATAAGGAGAAGGAGAATGGGTCTCTGCTTGAGAAAGTGAGTTTAGGAGTTTCAAAAGACTTTTAAGACAGCAGGAGTGAGAGAAACGGGGCGATAGTTGGAGGGGTTAGACCCGTCTCCAAATCTGAGGGATGGAGTCTGCCCTAACTGAGCACAGATAACGCGTGTCCGTGTTATATCGTGTTATACATATCTCTTTTAGAGTTGGAGTGAGTGATACTTTCTTTGCATTATAGTGGTTGAAGTATTTCGATAAGACGAACTGCCAACTCCAAAGTTGGTGAATCTTTATGCGTAACACGTACGATCTTCATGTGATAAATGAATCTCTCCTTATCTAGTTTTATCTAAGAATATTCCACATGTTATTTCTTTCTAATTTATTCCAGAGATGGACCTCTAAAGAGAAAAATACTTTGACAATAATTGTAAAATTGTGTATGAGGCAACTAAACTCCTTTGTGAGAAGTGTAGCACAGACTAAATATTTCACTCTCTCACCGCAAAAGTACGCTATTGTTCATTGTAATTCGCAATGTTCATCGTAGATATAAAATGTACTTCAGTACGTTGAACAACATATGTTGGTTCGTTTGTTCCTCCGGGGTTCACAGGCCTATCAATTGTCAGGGTCATTAATGCCGTCAGCATCAAGCTACATCACCTAGCTGGAAAATCTTTAAACCTTAAGTTGCTTAGGATAACTTTGAAGACCACACACACTTTCACTATCTACCGGTGGCCTATGAAAAAAGTGCCAAGCAATCGAAATAGAAAGTTCTGTTACCCCAGAAATACGTTTTCTTTATATCCTTTTGTGTCGGGAAAAACGTATGATTTACCAGTAACTTGTATAGATATTAGACAGTCTTGCTTATCATCACCTGTTGAAAACCATTTAATTTACGAAATTGTTGTAAATAACATTTAACAGAATTAACGTTACTTTAATTAGAGAGAAACTGCTAAATTTATGTACTAGACGAACGGTTCTGTTGTAAGAGTTTTGCAGATTTATAACGAATATGTATCATATTTCTAATGCTAACCCAGTATTTCTGTTCATATACGTTAATTAGTCGTTTTTGGAGGTACTGTTGTAATCATGGTCGTCTTTGCTTTTATTGATAATGTTACTTGTCTTTGCTTTTTGTATTAGTGTTGTTGTTGCTACTGCTACTTGAGATGCTGTTGCTATTGCGATTGTTATTGCTATTATTAGTAGTGCTATAGTTACGGATGTTGATCTTGCTATTACTACTGCTATTGTTGATAATGATGCTATTGTTTTCTTATTTTGATTTTCATAGCTGTTACTTTTGTTTTTGTTAGTTATTTCTCTGTTGTTGCTGCCGTTTTACTGATACTGTCATTATTACTGTCGCTGTTTATGCTATAGTTCCTGTTTTTTTTCTGGTTTTCCTTGTAAAGCTAAGACTACTGATGTCAATACTGTGTTATCATTGTCGATGCTACAACTCTTATTGTTGTGGCTATTGCCGTCAGTTATCATTGGTACCATTAGGTCACCTGTTATAACTGGTCGAGTTGCTGGTTATATGGGCTTTCAGTCAATCAACTCGCAAGGTTATCTATGCAGACAACATCAAGGTGTAACCACCGACTATTCAATCTTGAAACGTCTATAGATGGTGTTCAATACAATTTTAAGACCATACACGCTCTCGTTATGTGTATGGCTCTTGTATTGCTGTTATTGATGGGTTAGTTAGCTGGTTGTTTGGGGCTGAGGCGTATCAACTGCCAGGGTCAAGGCCATCAATGTTACGCTACATCCAACTACTGAAAAGTTGTAAAACCTTTTTTCAGGTGTTGAAGAGACTTCGGTAAAGTTTCATAATTCAGACACGCTTTTCCTAGACGATTGACCTGAACGAGATTATTACAAATGGATTCCTTACAGTGTGTAAAGTTGATAATGTGAGGTTTTCAGTTCCATCATTTTTATGTACTCGTAAAGTGAGCAGGGTTTTGAAGTAGAGGGAAATAGTTGAAAGTAATGCATTCGTAAAACTTACGTCGAAATCTCGCAAATAATAAAGGGACATGTATCGTCACGTCTGAACTCGAATGAATCTGAATTTAAAGAAGCAAAAAATGTTGGATGAGCTCAGGTGTCTGGACAAGGTAGATTTAGGAATCGAATTAAAGCTTACGAGATCCGTCCCATACAGATATATATATATATATATATCTCTATAGATATCTGAACTTTCTATTTTTACCTTTTTGGCCAAATTAATCATGGCACAGCAGCTTGGATTACATGTTCTGAAAAAGTTAAGATTTCATTGACAATAGAACACAAAAGATATATGAAGTTTTAAGCAGGTTATACTTTTCATATGTTGGTACATTTGGTATAATTACATAACCCTGCCACTAACAATTTGTGATATCGAGAGACCATATTGGATTGATAAAGGAAATTCCTACAATCTTAAATCACACTTTATTTTGGCAGCAACGATTCCATGAGTGTAGAACACAGATCATACTCCTGCAAGATGCGCGTCCTTGTTCTGATTTTCTACCTATAATTCTGAGGCCGCGTACTCTCTCTGTGTATGTGGCGCTGTTACTGATCACTGTGTGTGTGTGTGTGTGTGTGTGTGTGTGTGTGTGAAGATCCTCCTGGTACTGGCTCTCGTCAGAGACAGCCCGTTCTTCGGTGTACCCTGACTGACACAGGGTAACCCGTCTGTAACATCCATGTAAGATGTGATGAGTTCTTTCATTCGAAATAGATTGGATTCCAGATACTGATGTTTGTATTGATCTTTTTTTCTTATGTTCGCTCAGACGGCACGGGCAACAGAGGCCCTGATCAAGGCCATCCCATTAACGATATATATATATATATACACACACACACTAACCCTGCCGTTACTGTCGTTAGTGTTTTTAGTGATTTTGTGTCACTGTTGTTAAATATTTCCACGAACAGCAGTGACTGAAGACATTGGAAAGTGAAATTCCCAAGTCGCAGTGAAACTGATGAAAGCAACATTTGACCTCCAGTTAACGTAAGATCAGGAAATGAAAGAAATGAAAGTGTAAACAGAGCAGATCTCCCGCAACACCTGCAGACTTTCAGAACTGAAAACAGATTACAGAAACATTGATGTAAAACGAATCGGTTTCCATCAGAATCCCTTGTTGGTTCTCTCGAGCGCTGCTGAGCGATGTGCAGCTCCGCATGAAGGATCGAGGATTATACGTTGAAAATAGAAAGAAAAAAAAAAAGGTAAAAAGGAATCGTGTACCTTTAAAACTATTTTCAGTGGCACTTGTTTCATGGACATTTTAGCGTACGTTTCATGTGCATTTGGGCTTCGATTAGTGTAGATAATCATGATTACTTTGAGATAAACATTTCTGACCTGTTCCTCTCGCTAATGTATTGTTGATCTGATGCCGGCTGCCCTGCTGACATTATCAGATTGTTGGGATGATTTCTGAAAGCTTCCCACAACATGCAAGGTCATGGGGACGTTCACAGGTCACGGGGTCAGAGGCACTTTCAGCTTTCGTTAAGTCCAGCTTTCCATCGGCCCCAAGTTATAATTTGAAGACGATATCTCTAATCTTCTCGAATCATACATAAGTCTGGACGATAAATTGGTGAGTTTTGATCATTTTCCAGTTGAGATATGATTAGATGCTGTGATTATTTCCCTTCAAGGTGAAGGAGATAAAGATTATTACTGGTTTTATCTGATCACGTCATCTGCGAAGATTCTTAATGATGTCCGCTTCATATCGGACTAACACACATTCAAAGGACTCGCCGAACATAATGATTTACATAAGGGAATATCATATATGAATATCATTAATCTATTTGTAACGCTGTAACATAATCATTTACGAATAGTTTATGTGCTGAGAATGTTGAGATGACACATTATAATGAAACTGGTATTTTCTCATAATTTCTATCCAAATTAGATTGTTTAATTAAAGTGTATGTAAAATCGTATGTACGTAGGATCTCCAATGGCTGTTTGCCTTGAATCAAACGTCTGTCTGTGATTTACAAGTTCCTCCCTGAGGTTAAGACGTTGGTTAGGTGGTTAGGTGGGTGTTAGGTACCTGACGGGGACCTGACGCAGTAGGGGTGGGAGGCGCCGTCCTGCGGTACAGTTAGACCTGAGTGGGCGAGTCCACCCACCCACCGCCCGCCCACCAGCAGGAGGAACCAGGTTCTCCCGGATGCTGGAAGGTCGACCTCGCCTGGCAAGGTTTATGCCAGACTATTGATAGATGGCCTTCTGGAGGTTGTTAGAACTGTTGTGGGTATGGTTAGGATAGTTTGGTTGTTAGAACTTCTAGGGGGGGTTCCGTTTAACATCTAGGGTTGTTTGTCTTGGGTTTTCCTCACTTATTTAGGGTTGTCGAGTGTCTGGGGTTGTGTTTTAGGGGAGTTGTTTATAATCTTAAGGTTTTTAGTTGTCTTAGGAGTCTATTTTTTATGGGGACTGAATTGTGATTTGATGATGTTCCAGGTCTGCCGAACTCTTGTGAGGCACATTAGGTAAATTTTCAAAAATATTATTGACGGTGATAATATTTGGAAGCTTATCTTGGAGATATTTGAATCTGTTGGTCTCGCTTCTATTCATAAGAGTTATGGACTATTTCTTTACCATAACGAACATTAGAGATTGCACTGTTGCTCTTATTTCTTTGTATTTCTTTGTATAGATATATTTAGTTGACTTGAGTAACAATACAAACAACAGCTTCATGAGGGAATATCCTGGAAACAAGCAATCTTGGAAAGGATATCGTGTGTGACGTGTGCGTCCGTGTGTGGCCAGCAAACTACATGATATGAACACGTCAGGAAATTTTCCCCCTCAAGGCGATGGAATTTCTCACGACCCTGATTTACGAGAGAAGTAGACGGTCATGACGGAGCGGCAGGGAAAGTGATCGTCTGGCACCGTTACTGGTGTGAGCGGTGGGCGGTCTGATAGCCTCCTTGGTAACCCCAAAGAGACAGCGTAATCTAGACGTGTCGATTCTGCGACCATAATGTTTTACGTTCTTCAAGAAAGCTTGATAAAGTGGTTTCCAACATGGGGTCTTTGCGCCTTCCAGTAAGGATTCATGTACTGAAACCATCGCTAATTGTTTGCAGCCTCGTACCAATAGTGTTGGTAAACTCGTAACCTTGTCAGTGACAAAATCCTTCACTGCCTTTCTTTACTCCCTTGATCCTCTCTACCTTCTCTTTTTATTCCTTCCTTCATCTACATATATTTCCATATGTATACTCAGTGTGAGCGTTGGATTTTCATTATTATTTTTTCTTTGTAGTTCCCGAAAACTGCATCCTTTTTATTTCTATCCAGTCTTCATTCTTTTAGGCGTCTGTTGCAGTTTATCTTTACCAAACAGCAGAAGTAATCAGCAGCCGTGGCCAGGTCTACCACACATCTCACTCTAGACGGAGACTCCTAGACTGTATCAGAGCGTGAGTGCGTACCTCTCCTGCCATGACGAAGTTGCTAAAGAGACTGATGAACGACTACTCCACACAACTAGCGAACCTCCTTTCCTCTCTCTGGATCTTGTCCGATTGTCTCGTCTGTAAATGATCAAATGTCTCGCCTTCCTCACTCGTCTGTACGCTGATCTATGATTAACCCTCCACGACCTAGACATCTCTCGCTGGGAATTTGTAGATAAAAGGATTGATAAAGTTTATACAAAGCTGTTAACCTCTCTTAGAGTAACTTAGGGGCAAAAGCCATCATCATGAAGACAATTACCATAAATACCTCCAGACACAAGTTACTGTATACCGTCCAGGTAACGGGCTGGTCACGCACACTAGCTGCCGTGGCGTGACAATGTGACACATTAGTGGCGCATAATATTACGGGCGAAGTTCCCTGGAGGTGAATGCTAAGAGCGACCACGTTTCTCTCGGCCGTTGTCCATGAGTAGACTGACTGACAATATCTCCTATGATGCAGATCGCTATAAAGTCTTATCTTGTTACTTTTATAACCTGTAGTTCCGTTTACGACGTAGCTATTGTTTTCTACAAAGAGTAGCAAAATATAGCGTAACGTACGTTTACTTTTCTATTCTTGTAGGATTAATAAAGTATTTATTGCATTAATGGATGAGTTTCTCTCATTCTCAGGCGATAAGTCAGAAATGTATGGTTGGGTTCCCTCCTTGTTAAGAGTCGGTAGGAGTGGTGCAGCTCCGTTTCCCATGGTTTCCAGCCGGCCGCAGGGGACTGGTCCTCGTGTCCTAGGCAGATCGAGTCTGTAGGATTGTGGGTCAGTGGTTCATCATCCTGGCGGAGGAGGAGGAGGAGGAGGTACTCGCTCATGTTAAGGTCCACTGAGGCGGGTCTGGATGGTGTGGATACTGCCGCGGCCGGGGTTCGATCCCGGACCCTGAGGTCTATAACGTCCACAACAGTCACAGGAGCCGAGAGAGAGAGAGAGAGAGAGAGAGAGAGAGAGAGAGAGAGAGAGAGAGAGAGAGAGAGTACATAAAGTTATCACATCTTACCATTTCATGCATTCTGCTAACCAGTTAAAAGAACGAAACCTATCACGACACAGCAGTAATCTTAAATCTGTAGTTTAAGCTTAAAAAAAAAGAAATCCTAGTCATTGTAAAGATACTTGATCATTCCATGGCAACTCGTCATGTCTGGAAGGCTGTCTGTAGACCTTCGCTCATCTCGGAAGTTGACGAGGAAAATTGCACGAGAAAATGACAATAATGAAGAGGTATGTGAGGTAAGAGGTCAGTGAGTGGCGAGCCGGTGAGGTTGGTTCACATGGAACCTTTCAGTGAGGTGGACACATTCTCCTGGACTGTTGCCAGTATCTGTAGCCCAAGAAATAAAAAGACAGGAAAAAAAAAAATATTGTTGATAATAACGCAGATCTTTTTCAAGAGCTGGTATTTGAGTCTGAGATACGAGGGAGAAATGTTACAATACCTTTCCTCCGCATTGTCTGAAGTCTTCTTTGTGTCTGTTTCATACAAGATCTCCAAGGTCGTATTAGGAATGGGAAATACCGGAGGATCCGATTCCGTCTAAATATCTTACAATTTTCGTTTGTCGCATGTGGTTGTCTGAATGGTCTCTGGCCGTTCGTTATATTACATAGTTTACAACGAGAGAGTTTGGGGTCTTGAGACATCGCCCAATGGCATACAGTAATTGGTATGGATGTTTTAACGAAGTCATTTTAAAGGAAGGGCTTGTGTCTAACGTATTTAAGTCTGTTGTTTTTAAGAAACGTTTATTTTCATCAGTCAAGACCAGAAGTGTTCACACACGACAGGTGGTGAGGAAATCTAACGTGTGTCAGAATGCTTGGGTCTCTGATGTCGATCGACCTGGTGAGGGAGTTCGCCCTTCTCTCCGATCCTGGCAAGTGTGCCGCTGAAACCCGTGAACCTCCTCTCTCTCTCTCTCTCTCTCTCTCTCTCTCTCTCTCTCTCGTTCTCTCTCGTTCTCTCTCTCTCTCTCTCTCTCTCTCTCTCTCTCTCTGAGGTGAGGTATTGAACAATCGGATCCTTTTTCTGCGTCTCTTCTCTGCTGACTACGCGATCTTTTTCTTCTCTGGAGTGGGATTCTGAACAAGAGGAATCTAGTGCTCTTTTTTTCTCGACCACACAGGTACGATGATCGAACTCTTGCGGACGACAGTGCAACCCTTGGGTATGATAGCCTGGCCTTTTATATGACCCTTTGGGGTCGCATCATCATACCCAAGGGTCTTGCCTTCGTGCTCAGGAGCCGTACCGTCTTGATCAGGAGTCGTACTGTCGTGCTCAGGAGCCGTACCTTCGTGCTCAGGAGCCGTACCTTCGTGCTCAGGAGCCGTACCGTCGTGCTCAGGAGCCGTACCGTCGTGCTCAAGAGCCGTACCGTCGTGCTCAAGAGCCGCACCGTCGTACTCAGGAGCCGTACCTTCATGCTCAGAAGCCGTGCCGTCGTGCTCAGGAGCCGTACCCTCGTGCTCAGGAGCCGTACCGTCGTGCCCAGGAGCCGTACCGTCGTGCTCAGGAGCCGTACCGTCGTGCTCAGGAGCCGTACCGTCGTGCTCAAAGCCGTACCGTCGTGCTCAAAGCCGTACCGTCGTGCCCAGGAGCCGTACCGTCGTGCTCAAAGGAATAAGTGACCTGCTGAGACAGGTGAACCCTCTCTAACTGGGAGTCGCTGAGTCACAATTTCGTCTAATCTCCAGTGATTTACTGAACCACTTCAATTTTTTCTTCCTCTCAAATGAGATGTTGGAACGCTTGGTCTTTCTTTATCTCCTTAATAAGTAATCCTAAGAAATTGTTTGATCAATTGATGTTTTTTCCTTCTCCTAAATGAGGTGTTTGGAGAACTGAAAATTCTCCTGTTTTAAACTTTCTCTTTTTACTGAGTCACTTACATCTTTTCACTTCTTCAGTAATCTGCTGAATCACATTCACTGACTTTTTCTTGCATGGCTTGAGTGAGTTGCCGAATCACATGAATGTTTTCTTTACTTTTTAGATGAATTATTTACTTATTTACACCTTTAACTTCTCCATTAGTGATTAGCTGTGAACATTTTGAATTTTATCTTCGTTTCTTAAATGAGTCGCTGAACCATTTCAAAATATTTGTTCCTTCTTTTAGACCAAATGCTGAATCACTCGTCCCTTTCCTTTTTCTATGATGTCAACACACAAACATATCTAGTCATTTTTCCTCTTTTTTTTTTATTTCTTTTCGAGATCATCATTTCCAGACGACCTCAATTCCCGTTTTCCTGAAGCGGATTTGATGAACCAGATCTCAATGGGAGGAGGCGTTCGCGGAGAGCCTTTGCGGGTAAACAATTAACTCACTCCTGACGCAGGAGGGTGTCGGGTGGGGGGGGCTTAGTGGTCGTCTTGCGAGGGGGATGGAGGTGGGGTTCAGTCAGGTCCAGCTGACGCGAGCATTCCCACACGAACGTGACAATCAGGAAGAGTACAGCTCGTCTGGATGGAATAGTGTGGTATTTTTAGATCGTAAAGTAGGACCGGTTGAGCTACAGTAGTGCGCAAAGTAAGACCAGTTAAGGTAGCAAGTAATATACAACCAACTTAAGACCATGAAGTGCGCCAGTTCAAAACTTACAGCACGATCACTTTAGATCATGAATTACGACCAGTGCAGATAGGAAACGACATGATTAGATTGTACATAACGACCAGTCTAGATACTTAAACACTAAAACGTACCATCTTCCTCACTGCACAGCATAAGTCTTTCATGCTCTTCAGAAAATTGGCGCTGAACTCGAAGAACAAACACACAGACCTGCAGGCAACTGAAAACCAACTGGAGATCGCCTGTGGATACTCGGCACCCGGAATGGCGCACTCAAACAGTTGCACGAAAAACGGGAATTTTTAAAAGGCCCGGAACATGTCTGGCATTACTGGCAGGTCTCTGCGCCTGACATGGCAAAAATGTACTAGGAACTTGTGCAGTGGTGGTGCTTCAAGTGGTGTGAGAGAGAGAGAGAGAGAGAGAGAGAGAGAGAGAGAGAGAGAGAGAGAGAGAGAGAGAGAGATAAGGCAGCCGTGCTTATCATTTCCAGTAGCTTCTGGTTCTGCCAATGTCCTTTACTATACTCCTGTTGCCTTCTGGTTGAAGGTGTCGCTAGTGGTCAGGTGTGTCATCAGGGGGTCAGGTCGTCAGGTGTGTCGCCACCAACAACACTACACCTACAACACCATCATCCCCAACACTAACAACAACAATACTAACATAACATAATTACCAGCAACACTACCAACATTGACTCCTCTACCAACAGCACTACCAATGACGCCAACAACAGCACTCCCACCAACAAGTGCTGCTGCCAACAGCACCGCCACTGGCAGCAATACCACTTGCAACATCGCCACCTGATAACACTATCAGCAACTCTAACGCCAGCGATACTGCCGCCAATTTCGCTACCACCATCATCACTAAGGAATGCAGAGGAATTATAACAACAACAGACCACTGGGTCCTTCCCAGGTTGTGTGTGGTGGTGGGAGATGTCAGACGCTCACGAGTGTGGTAGTGTGGTAAGGGGAGGAAAACATCCCGATGTTTTACGGAGAAATGCCAGTAAACTTCGTGTAAAACCGAGGTGTAAATAATGTCACTCGTGAGCCTAAGGGAATTGCTTGTCAGCTATGTATCTAAACGCTTCCATGGTGTTGATTTGAACCACCCTAACTGGTACATCTTTCCTTTTTTTTCTTCTTTTTGTCAGCTAAGACGGCACGGGCAGCTGAAGCCCTGATCGAGGCCATCTCATTATCTCGTTGACGATATATATATATATATATATATATATATATATATATATATATATATATATATATATATATGTGTGTGTGTGTGTGTACTCAAGCCTAAGCCAGGTACCCATTTTATCTAACACCCCCCAACCCCCGTATATGAACATCTGGGTTGACTGTGGACAGACTGCTGCAGCCAGGATTCGAACCTATGCAGGCTTGACCCCGGGAGGCCCGTAAGTGCGTCACGGTCAGGAACGCTAACCGCTTCACCAGGGAGGTCCATATCTTAGTGATCCTGTTGAAGAAAAAGTACTTTGCTTCAGTCAAAGTAAAAATCTAACCACGAGTTTCAGTCCATTACTGTGCGTGAAATCAGACAAAAATAGCCATGGGTATCTTCGTAGATCGAGATTATCACAGCCTTTGATGATAATGAATACCTGCATTAAATGACTTGTTAACCTCCTCTTTTCTAAGCTAGGTTTTTCAGTCTGGCAATCATCTTGGACGTACGCCTCTGTAATCTTTCTAATCTATGTCTTTTTTTCGGGTAAGACTACCAAATATAAACTCGCATTATTAGGGATTCCTAAGTGAATTAAAGAGAGAGAGGATTAGTTTCTTGGACCTAAATTGGAATGCCTTACCCATGAATCGTATACTTTGGTCGCCTTTTATGTAGCTTACTTGACTTTTGATCATCAGAGATTATTGCAACCTAAAACTTTTTTCTCATCGTAGATTGCCTTCTCATTTTTGCCACAGATGTGTAAAACTTAGCACTAATCGGTGGTAGAATTCATTTGCCATTTGTGAGTTCAGTCCATCAGTTTATCTGTCAGTTTGATGCAATAGACGTTCAGTTTCTGTTGTAGGTTTATTCCCCACATTATCTTTTCACGTCTAACAGTTCTGAGGCTTCACAGTTAAATCATTCCTCTTTGTTTACGGCCACCTGCCATCAGCAACATCGTCACCAGCAACACTGCCAGAAACACTATAATCATCATCATCACAACTATCACGTGTGTAACATTAGGAATACTGTCCATATTCTATCACCAGCAACACTGCCTCATCATCATCACCACAACCATCACGTGTGTAACATTAGGAATACTGTCCATATTCTTTCACCAGCAACACTGCCTCATCATCATCATTACAACCATCACGTGTGCAACATTAGGAATACTGTCCATATTCTATCACCAGCAACACTGCCAAGAGCAACAACAACACCAGAAACTCCATCACCATCGAATCAATACCACAAGCAACACTGCCACCAGGAACACCACACCAACAACAACACTGTTACCAGCAACACTCTACAACTACCATTACTCTTACGACCACCACTAACACAACCAATGGCAAACACTATAGCACGAGCAACACCTCCAAAAACACCTCAACCACCAACACCACCACAACCAACAACACCACTATCAGCACACTGCTACCACCAACAGCAACACTATCCAGGGGAAACACAAAACACTTGCCCTCCAGGGTTAGTATCTGGCCCATTTCCCCCCAGATGGTGAAGGTTGTAGGACATTCCTGTGGTTCCGGAGGCACGCCCTCCACCCTCCTGCAGCCATCACTCAGGACCACCTTACGTAAAGGCCAAGTCCGCCTCGTCCGTCGTGGCCTCCCTCAAGATACAGACCAGCGCACAGGTCAATTGCCACTTCAGCTGCCCACAGACCATGGAGGTCTGCGATCGTTCTTGCAGGAAGTGGGGAATTCTTTCGTGAATTACTCTATTTATTTGAGAGAGAGAGAGAGAGAGAGAGAGAGAGAGAGAGAGAGAGAGAGAGAGAGGTTTTGTCTAAAACGTCTGAAAAAAGTAAAAATAAAAATCTTTTTGTGACAGAAAAATAAGGTAGAGTTTTGAAATTCGTGTGTTATTTAGTTCTAGATACTGTACTTGCATGTTTGAAGAACATGTCCTTTATAATTAGTTTACTTATGAGGTTCATATAGTATTTAAGGGTGATGGACTGAGCGAATGTCCGAAACGTTTTAATATGTTGGCAAGAGGAGGTATATTAATTACAACTTCGGTTCTTCCTTTATATATATATATATATATATATATATATATATATATATATATATATATATATATATATATATATATATATATATATATATACTCCTATGAGTCCACGGGGAAAATGAAACGATAAGTTCCCAAGTGCACTTTCGTGTAATAATCACATCATCAGGGGAGACACAAGAGAGAAATATAAGTCAGTTGATATTCATCTAGGAGACGAAGCTAGACGAAAGAATGGCCCAACCCACCCACATACACATGTATATACATACACGCCCACACACGCACATATACATACCTATACACTTCAATGTATACATACATATACATACACAGACAAATACATATATAAACATGTACATATCCATACTTGCTGCCCTCAGCGATTCCCGTCGCCACCCCACCACACATGAAATGGCACCCCCCCCCTCCCCTCCCCCCGCACGCACGCCAAGTAGGAAAAGACAACAAAGGCCACATTCGTTCACACTCAGTCTCTAGCTGTCATGTGTAATGCACCGAAACCACAGCTCCCTTTCCACATCTAGGCCCTACAAACCTTTCCATGGTTTATCCCAGACACTTCACATGCCCTGGTTCAATCCAGTGACAACACGTCGACCCCGGTATACCACATCGTTCCAATTCACTCTATTCCTTGCACGCTTTTCACCCTCCTGTATGTTCAGGCCCCGATCTATCAAATTTTTTTTCACTCCATCCTTCCACCTCCAATATGGTCTCCCACTTCTCGTTCCCTCCACCTCCGACACATATACCAACTTTGTCAATCTTTCCTCACTCATTCTCTCAATACACCTTCTGCTCTCTCAACCACACTCTTTTTATTACCACACATCTCTCTTACCCTTTCATTACTTACTCTATCAAACCACCTCATACCACATATTGTCCTCAAACATCTCATTTCCAACACATCTACCCTCCTCCGCACAAACCCATCTATAGCCCACCCCTCGCAACCATATAGAATTTTTGGAACCACTATTCCTTCAAACATACCCATTTTTGCTTTCAGAGATAATGTTCTCGCCTTCCACACATTTTTGAATGCTCCCAGAACCTTCGCCCCCTCCCCCACCTAGTGACTCGCTTCCGCTTCCATGGTTCCATCCGCTGTTAAATCCACTCCCAGATATCTAAAACAATTTACTTCCTCCAGTTTTTCTTCATTCAAACTTACCTCCCAATTGACTTGTCCCCTTAGCCCTACTGTACCTAATAACCTTGCTCTTATTCACATTTACTCTCAGCTTTCTTCTTTCATACATTTTACCAAACTCAGTCACCAGCTTCTGCAGTTTCTCACCCGAATCAGCCACCAGCAATGTATCATCAATGAACAACAACTGACTCATTTCCCAAGCCCTCTCATCCACAACAGAGTACATACTTGCTCCTCTCTCCAAAACTCTTGTATTCACCTCCCTAACCATCCATCCATAAACAAATTAAACAAACATGGAGACATCACGCACCCCTGCCACAAGCCGACATTCACTGGGAACCAATCACTTTCCTCTCTTCCTCCTCGTACACATGCCTTACATCCTCGATAAAAACTTTTCACTGCTTCTAGCAACTTGCCTCTCACACCATATACTCTTTAACCTTCCATAGGGCATCTCTATCAACTCTTATCATATGCCTTCTCCAGATCCATAAATGCTACATACAAATCCATCTATTTTTCTGAGTATTTCTCACATACATTCTTCATAGCAAACACCTGATCCACGCGTCCTCTACCACTTCTGAAACCACACTGCTCTTCCCCAATCTGATGCTCTGTACATGCCTTCACCCTCTCAATCAAAACCCTCTCATATAATTTCCCAGGAATACTCAACAAACTTATAGCTCTGTAATTTGAGCACCCACCTTTATCCCCTTTCCCTTTGTACAAAGGCACTATGCAAATCATTTCGCCATTCCTTAAGCATCTCACCAAGAGTCATCCATACATTAGATAACCTTACCAACCAGTCAACAATACAGTCACCCCCCCTTTTTTTTAATAGATTCCACTGCAATACCATCCAAACCCATCTGGTCTGCAAACAGTATTTGAAATGCATTCATTTTTTCTGGGTGCATTCATACCTTACCAACACAGTTGCTTGTATTGAGAGGAAAGTTATGAAAAGCTGTCTCTAACCCGGAATTTAGTGGCAGAAAGGAACTAAATATTTTTATTCTTTAGTCCCGCCAATTAGCCGCTATGCGTCAGTCAGTCGAAACCAAATGGCCCGTCCATTAATCACATTCAGATAACTGAAGGCGAGCACCACGTCCATCATCCTGGGACAGACGATCAGAGAAGGAAGTTCCTCAACCATAGGCAACGTTGTTCAAGAAAGATAACGTGGTCATCATTAACCTCAAGTTGTGCAAACTGATCGAAGCCAATCAGAACCGAGTCTTGCGTTTGTCTAACTCTTCAGCCGATTCGAACGCAGTACTTCCCAGTTTCACATCGTCACACAGGGCTTTTAATAAACCCCTGTAGGATGGCTTCCTTCCCACCATAAACCAGACTTCACAAGAAATGGCAATGGGGAGGATCACCACTGACGTCCCATCTCGCATTGACATCCTTTGTGACGAGAGGCTGGCTGACGTCGCTGTGAGAAACCTATGTGTGTGAGCACTACGCTCCAGGGACCAAGACCTTGCCTGGTGTCAGGAAATTGAGATGAAAATGCAAAAACATTTCTTCAGTGTGGGTTCAGTATGCACTGTGCAGTGTATTCAGTACGCCATGCGTCATGCATGTAGTATAAAGGAGGAGGACAAAATTCCTTTCTTGTCACTGCAAATGATGAGAATCTGATCCCAAGAATTAGGACAAGTCCAGGATATTAATCTTATGACAACATCATAGATACGCTACACAATGACCGAAAAGGAAATGGTGATTGCTACCTGAACTCACGCCCTCAGTCACACATCACTACTCCTGCCGCACCTGCCAAGGATTCCTACCTCTCTCCTAACAGCCAACCTCACCCTCCCTCTCTCATAACAGCCAGCCTCACCCTCCCTCTCTCATGACAACCAGTTCCACCCACCCTCCTTCCTAACAGCCACCTCCACCCTTCCTCCTTCCTAACGGCCAGCTCCGCCCTTCCTCCTTCCTAACAGCCAGCCACACCCTTTTCCTTCTTAACAGCCAGCCTACCTCCCTTCTAACAGCCAGCCTACCACTATTCTAAAGGTTAGACTCGCCCTCCCAGCTCCTTCACAGCAAGCTCCACCCTCTCTCCTTGTACTTAACATTTTTTTTGAGTAGGGTGGCGAGAGGGGAAGAAAATAGGAATGAATAGTTTGAAATAATAGAAGAAATTGAAATAGGTGAAGATACTGTAGCTTTTCTCGTTTATGTTCGTAATTTTCTGAAAACGCGTTTTTGGCCCCTTATCTATATACCCCCGGCAGACTGGGGTTGTGTTTGTAGTTATGTTCCATCTCTTCGTTTGGGAAAGATGATTTGCTAAGGTAAGCTTTGGATTGATCTCTGTGCACATCGATGAATGACTGGAGCCTCGCTGAGTGATTATGAGGCTCCGAGGGGACAAAGGGAGTTCCAAGTTTGTATTTATGTCGAATGGTGATTGATATGTCTATAACTTGTATCGTCGTTGTCTTCAAGTCTTTGCCCTGTACTTTCTGCGATGCTTTTCGTAAGTATGAACCGACTAGTTTAATCATGAGTAGGTCGTGCTGATCTGTGATGCTTTCAGTGTATGGGTATTTCTCATCTGTTGACGACTCTTTCCTCAATCCAGATCCCCCTCGGCTAGGTTGGCTGCTGCCTACCGTTCAAGAGGATATCTGAGGTTGCGTCATTCCTGATCTCCCATTTTCGGCAGACGGTAGACCATCTAAGTGCACTTACGTGAGGAACTTGATTCTCCCTAGACTGGAACCCCTTTCCCTCCAGGCCAGACTGGTTATACTTATTTTCTCGCTCTTGTTGTAATGTGAATTTACGTGGAAGTAGAAAATACCACAATTATGTCTTTCGATATGATGTTCAGTATTACGTAGTTACGTAGTAAACTTGGAGAGACAGACTTATGTCCTGGAAAACGTTCCCTGCAACAGCGTGTCGCTAAACACTCTAGAGTCACAGGGTCAGACACCCTATCAATAGAGGATTCTTATCTTCATACGTAATAACTTGGAAAATGTCGGATGAGACAGATTATATCAGATCTTCAGATGTTATCGCCTTATGATCATGTCCCGAGTGACGTAAAAACGTTCATGTGATTATCGTGAATGGTACAATTCTTTGAGGTTTCTCGTCTTAGATTTTGTTTTCCTGTTTTTGTTTTTCATAGTAATTGTTGCTTATGATTGAAATATACAAATATGAGTTTATTTCAATGCCTCTTTCATGATCATATACTTTGTCACCATCCTGAAATGAGGTGAGAATACAGCGAAGTCCACGGTGTCTTTTGCTGTGAGTTTGCAGCAAAACATATTACAGCGTGTAATATGGTGCAAATTTATAACAAAACATAGTAAACTTTCATGTGTTGAAAGTTGACGCCATAACAAGCAACTGTTTGACCTTTAAATCTGTGGAAATACAGTAAAGAACCTTTAGCCCACAACTGTCGTGTTTTACTAACGCATGACACAATTCTGAGAAAGCTCAAAATATTGAAAGAAGTCAACACGCTCAGCTGTGCTGCGACCTCACAACACTAGGGAAGTATAGGTTTTCGCTTCATCGATGCGGATCCCGCCAAACTAGACCTCGACACTGGTGGCTATGACAGACATTTGACACCAACTGACTGAACACAGCGTCTGTGCAACGACTCCGTCTGAGGTGTGCCAGAGATGCTGGTGAGCATAGATAATGGGAAGAAAATATTAGTGGTTGCCGTAATCATTATGAGTGAGTATTGCAGCTGGGTGAGTGAGGATGAGGGAAGACACCTCCCTCAGTGAACGTGGCACCTCCCTCAGTGAGGAGGTAGATGGGATTATCGTGACTGACGATCGTCGACCACCTGGTAGATCGGGTGGCCATGTGTGACTCTCGTGGCCTCACGCTATGGGATGGTGGGCGAAGAGGGAGGGAAGGAAGGAGGGAGGGTTGTAAGGAGGCGTAAAAAAGGAAGGTGGAAGGATGGGAAGAAAAGGAGTCATGAGAAGGAAGTGTAGAAGGTCCGGGGAAAAGGATATTGCTCAAAATACCCGCAGTTTACGTGACTTGTTGGACTGTTCAGGGTTTCCCGCGTGGTCGAAACAACATCGCATCACATGTATGAAGTTTCGATATCCCGTCGATAAAATTCGTCATCAAAGCTTCTTATGGAACCTTTGCTGACACTGGTTGTTATTCATATAATTAGATTCAAGTTTAACCAACCGGAAGAAGACTACGAGTAGTATTAAACAGTAAGAAATCCAAGTGATCTGATGCAACTTGTGAAGTTCCTCGAGAAACACTTTTTATGTCAGTCTTTTTTATGAAAGAAATTAGTTATATGAGAGAAAATTAGGTCATAGTGTAGTAGTTCAAGATGACTTTAGAGAGATGTAAGGAGACTTAATTAGCAGTTTAGTCACTGGATGGTAAAAGCTTAATTTGGGCAGTGTATCGTAATGACTGGAACGTGAGGAGGGAAAATATATATTCGACTAGAAAATACTGAGAAAAACGTACAGGTCCTACAGGAAGATGAGAGAAGGATACATTGTCGTTACTAACAATGTATAGTTGTAAGCCAAGTGAAGATCTCCCCTCCAGGTGAGCAATCTTCCTCATGTTATCATTTCCAACTGAAACATTCGATGTTCGACGTCTGAAGAATAGGATGTATAATGCCCGAGTTAGTAGTGAGTCTCTCTCTCGGTCATAACTCGTGGGTGAGTGTACGACACGAGGTGGCCTCATGTCCGACCCACCTCCGACAGTCGTACTGTCATCACTTTCTTCAAGTGCCAACCTGGCTGGTTGGCTGGCTGGCTGGCCTGGCACGCGGACTTGGTTGGCCTGGCTGACTGGTTGGCTGACGAACCAGGCTGGCTGGCCTGGCCGACTTGGCTGTCTGGCTGACCGACCTGGCAGACTGGCTGACCTGGCTGGCTGGCTGACCTTGTCTGCCTCCCTCACCTCCTCCCCTCACAACTTCAGCGTCATTCTAGGTCTTAGAATATTATTCAACATGTCTCTCAAGTGAACACAGTGCTAACATGATAATGATAGTATATAATGATACGGTACTTTACTGGACGTTAAAGTAATAAAAAGAGGAAAAGACGGTGTATTATCACAACGATCTGATCTGCTGAGTCAGTAGAGTCTCGGGGAAAGTTTAAGTTCGGGTCTTGAGACACGTTACAATGCCGAGAGAGAGAGAGAGAGAGAGAGAGAGAGAGAGAGAGAGAGAGAGAGAGAGAGAGAGAGAGAATCCCGCATGAGAGCCCTTACTGCACCTGTTCGTCGCAGGGTGTCGAAGGGAAAGAGCAGAAGGGGAAGAAAAGCCTTATTACCTCACATTACAACACCCACGTAGGTTGACCTTCACCTCAGTACAGCCCAGCATCTGGAGGCGTCAGTGCCACATCAGGTATCAAGACTGTAAACGCATTCTTCATGCGAAACGTTCGGGAGGAATTTTCAGAAGAGTAGACGAATCGTCTCGCTATTTTCCATTTCTCCCGAACGGTCTTGCGGATTCTCTAAAGTTTGTTGGGTTCCCATCAGCCCCGCGAAGTTTACAGGCGTTCGTTAGGTATCCAGTAGTACCACAACTCTGGCAGAAGTTCGATGGGTGGTCAAAAGCCTGGAAAACTCTTGCACAACAATGAACCAATCTTGGACCACACTGGTTGTCAGTGTACCCTTGGAATAACGTGTGTAACTCGTGAGGTGTGTGTGGCTGTCGGATAGTATGTTGTGATGTGTGGCTGTGGGGTAGTATGTTGTGGTGTGTGTGGCTGTGAGGTAGTATGTTGTGATGTGTGCCTGTGGGGTAGTATGTTGTGATGTGTGTGGCTGTGGGGTAGTATGTTGTGATGTGTGGCTGTGAGGTAGTATGTTGTGATGTGTGCCTGTGGGGTAGTATGTTGTGATGTGTGTGGCTGTGGGGTAGTATGTTGTGATGTGTGGCTGTGAGGTAATATGTTGTGATGTGTGTGGCTGTAGGGTAGTATGTTGTGATGTGTGTGGCTGTGGGGTAGTATATTGTGATGCGTGGCTGTGGGGTAGTATGTTGTGATGTGTGTGGCTGTGAGGTAATATGTTGTGATGTGTGGCTATAGGGTAGTATGATGTGATGTGTGTGGCTGTGGGGTAGTATGTTGTGATGTGTGGCTGTGGTGTAGTATGCTGTGATGTGTGTGGCTGTGGGGTAGTATGTTGTGATGTGTGGCTGTGGGGTAGTATATTGTGATGTGTGTGGCTGTGAGGTAGTATGTTGTGATATGTGTGGCTGTGGGGTAGTATGTTGTGGTGTGTGTGGCTGTGGGGTAGTATGTTGTGGTGTGGGCTGTGGGGTAGTATGTTGTGATGTGTGGCTGTGGGGTAGTATGTTGTGGTGTATGGCTGTGGGGTAGTATGTTGTGATGTGTGGCTGTGGGGTAGTATGTTGTGGTGTATGGCTGTGCAATTTGTTTTGGTATGTGGCTGAAGAACCTCATGTTTTGTCATGTGGTTGTGGAGTGAGTAAGTTGTGGAGTGTGGTTATGAAGTATTATGGTCTGGTATACGATTATTGAAGATTTTCTCTTGGTATGTGATTTTGGAGCAGTTTATATAAGTGGTTTCTCCACTGATGTGCGACATGTTGAGTGGTATGTACAAACATTTACGTTGTGGAGCGATTATTATACACAATCCCTTTGTGTGGAGAGATGGCTGACGTGGAATGTTGAATGCTATATGGACATGTAAAGAATCCCACCTTTATGCCGACCACAACCATATCCTAAGATTAAACTATACAGAAAATGAACTAATGACACATCTGTATTTGTACGAAATATATGTTACAAGATCTGAAGGCATATTCAAACGTTTCAGTACAAAGGAATATAAACGAATTCAAACGGCAACAGACCACTAGTCTTTGTAAGGATGTTTATGATAGTGGAAGATATGAGACGCACTCAGATTAGTGTGGTAAAAGTTAGAAGACATACAGATAACTGAAAGAGAGTAACCTTCAAAGTGTCATTGTGGCTGAAGGAGGCGCAAATATGTAAGTCGTCGACTTGAAGCGAAGCATTTATCAAGTCTGTTCTTAAACGTGTCTATAGTACTGCTTTCAGTAACTAACTGGCAAACCGTTCCACATGTTAACAATCCCGTTCAAAGAAGAGGACTTCCTCATTCGAGATAAAACGTTTGTACTCGAGTTTGTATCCACTATTGCTAGTGGAACAGAACGAATTAAGTCTTGATAGATCAGGATTATCAAAGCCTTTGATGATTTTGAATACTTGTATTAGATCATCTCTTAGCCTTCTCTTTTCTAAGCTAAAAAGATTCAAGTCGTTTAATCTGCTCTCGTACGATTTGCTTTTCAGTCCAGGAATCACCTTGGTAGGTGGACGCTGTAATTTCTCCATTATATCTGTCTGTTATTAGGTAAGGTGATCACGTGTTGGCACGTATGTTCTCTCTGCTGCTTGAAAGATTTGCTGAAGCTTTTACATGCTACTTTCATATCGATTTCATTGACCATATCATTTGAGAACAATGCAAATATCATTAAAATCTATATGTTTTAAAATCTGGTATTTTTTTTCGCGACTGACATGTTTACCAACATTACATGCGGTGTTGAAAGTGACTTTGGAAGTACCAAAATTTTCTCCAACTTCAACATCATTGACGAGATCCTTGTCTGGTTGGAACTAAATTTCATACATTCCCTTCGTGATTAGGTTACTCGACCAATTGGATCAGGGAACTATCAAGCAAATCTAGTTACTGGAAAGGGGTTCTTGCCCTTTAGATACCGCTATGTTAAAATCTCCGGAGTACTATGATACAATCTTGTTCATTGTATATTTCTGCCAACTGAACAAAAATCTATCTTCCTTCTTCGGTTGTCTGTACGGGATGTCCTATAAACTAATACTTTCTTACGAAGTTTGTCTTTAATTTCTACAAAAAATGAAGTCGACATTCTCCATGACTTCAACATCTTTTACCACGGGATTTGTATGAGCTTTAAGTAAGCGTAAGACACCACCGCCTCCGGTATTTCCCTTGTCCTTACTAAACAGAATGTATCCTGGAACTGAGTATTCGGCGAGGATGTCTCTATTGTGGATATCTAACCAAGATTAGGATGTGGCAACCATATCTTAATTTCTCTCTAACTTTGGTGTCTCTAACTCGGATTTTATTTCGTATACTCTGAGCGTTAACATGAAATATTTTTAGATGAAACTGAGAACTGTTTCGAAGGGTACTTACGGAGGAGGGTGAGTCTGCTCCACACGGGCTGCCTTTATTGACTAAATACCCGCAGCTCCGACCTCTTTGCGTCATTTCTGTGTTGTCCGTCCTTCGTAAGCATACCAGTCTGCATTTACAACTGCTGCTATAAGTCTATGGACTCAATTTGCTCCTGAAAACACAGGTTTACTGATCTAGTATTCAGACTGAACGCTTACTAAAGAAGGCGTTCCCGGTGCCGATCCTGGGAAGAACTGCTGAACTCACAGGATTATTAGTTGTATTTCGAAAACGTGAAATAAGCCGGCAATATTTTATCAGCAGCTCCAACGATCTCCCCTTCGGCCCATCATTAGTACCTGCGTGACAGACAACAAGTATATTATCGTTAGTGCCACCACAAACCTGGTCTACAGCGTCGGCAACATCACCTACCTTGGCATCTGGAAAACTAACACGTTTACGGCGTGAAGGGTTTCTGGCGCAAGACTCCTCCACCTGTCCTCGGATCATGGAGTCGCCAATGAGCCTTACTTCGTGATCGTTGTCCTAGACATCATCCACAGCCTGAAACCGATTATTTTCTTTATGATTATTGGCATCAAAGGTAAACGTGTACAGGGTTTCGTATCTCGTCGCACTACCAGGAAGGGTCGGTTTTCCCTGGTAAGAATACTATAGAATGTCATAATACCCACAGCGCTGCTGTCAAACGTTGATGGCTCACTCCCCGACTCTCTCGGTAAGCTGGAGTCGAAGATGACCTGAAGAACATCTACCTTGTGTGTTGGGACAACTGAAGTTGGCTTTTTCTTGAGGATTCGTCTGTCCTCGCAAAGCCTGCAGATCAAAGGCATCGCAAGATTGATATAAAACTGAACGCCAAACTTCCCACTGCACGTAGAACACACTGCAGACCTGCTGGCGTGATGAACCAGTAAACAGAAGTTGTATATTACCGAAAATAAGATTTGGTTAAAGACCTGAAAAATGGTCGCCAGACTTTCGACCTTATGAGCGCTGACTAAGTTCCTCACGCTTCAGGAACCCGTATTTCCTCTCTGGTGCCGTGTTTCTTCAGCTTAAGTGACCTGAACGTGTATATTTACTTTTTTTTTTTATCACACTGTATAAGTTTTCAGAGCAAAAATATGAAAAAGGTTAACAAAAATAAACTTGAACAATGACAATAGTTTTGTCTCGCACGATGCAGTGATAAGACAGTACAGTGTGTGTGTGTTATCTCTGACGATGATAACCACTAAGGTTAAGGTGACTTATGGAGGTAGTTTGGTCATGACCATACGTCATCAACAACTGGAGGAACGACAAAGAGAGAATTCTCGTATTCGCACAAATTATTAAATTGTGAGAATATGTGATGGTAGCAGGATCAACATGACCTTGTAATGCCATTATGAATGAATTTCCCCGGGCAAGAAGTACAGACTCTTATAGAAATAATAATGTTTATTACATCAAACAACCACTTCTTTGTGTCGCTTGTTTATAGGGGGAACTGACCCAGTTCACACGACTAACAATCGAATGACTCATGTAAACAACATTCTTTTTTTTCTCGAAAACTGATCGTGCGTTTACTGTAGGATTTTCGGATTTTGTCACAACGTCTACAGACAGTCAGGCGTAACTTGTTGTGTGCATTTCTCAAGCTGGTGATTTATTGCAGCAGAACGTCACCCTGTGTCTGAGAATTCCTTCACCCAGACCTACACCATCTGTCTAACAAAGTCAACCTCTGTCCCAGAACTCCATCATCCGCCTAAGAACTCCACCGTCGAACTCGGACCTACATACAAGCTCTATCCTAGACATTAACCTTTCCTCCCTTGTGTTAGATCCTCCCTACCTACTCCTTCCAGTCTCTCACAGTCTTAGACCACATCCTCTGGTCCCCACCCTGAGATGCTCCTCACTGATCTCCCCCTCTCCCCAGCACGCCTCACCCGAGTTCTCTATCTTTTTTTTTCAACTTCCAACTTAGTGACCCTCCCTCTCCCATGAGTGTTATCACCTTCCTCATCTCTCTGCTGTTCTGTCCTGCCCCATCACCGCTATCATCCCATTCCTGTAATGGTTCTGTCGTCTCTGGACCCGTTCATAATTTTCAGTGCCGCCTCTCCCACACTCCCTCATTTGCTGTGGGTTCCTTCTCAGCTCGCCTGGCGTTCCATGTATCTGGACGACTTCCTCGTGTCATTCCCCCTTTCCCTCGCTACCACCTCATTAGTCTGACTTCAAAGATAATCACTCTCCTCTCACGTTAATCACTCTCCTCTCACGTTGATCACTCTCCTCTCACGTGCAATATTACTGACGAAACCTAAACACACCACGTCTGGTGGCTCCCTCCCTCACTCCATCTCTCTCTCTCTCTCTCTTGCTTGTTCTTACTCTCCCGTATGTCCTCCCCTTCCTCACGTGTCGATGATTTGCCACACGTCCGCCCTCACGCAGTCGTAGCAGCTGAGCCACCAAACTTCCCTCCCGTTGCTCACTAAGGACCCAGAGTACACACCTGTCCCGTATCTCACTTCCCCCTCCTCCTCCTCGCTCCCGCCGCGGCTGCCACCACAGAGCGCTGCTAACCCACATAATAATATAATGACGGATGTCTTACCAAGGACGGCTGCCGCTTGGCTGTTTCCTATTTCCTGAAATATGTCTGTGACTAAAGTGGTTTTCCTACATACTGTTCCTCGTTTGTGGCTTCTCTTCTTGACGGGGTTTTCCTCTTTCTGTGATGACTATTTGTGTGGTACGCGGGGGAGCATGTGACACTAGTGTTGGCCCGTATCTTAACCTTGCATACATGTACCATGTCTTTACTCCAATGTGTGTATGCACAAAGACTCACCCTAGCCTATGGCAGGTACCCATTTTATCATCTAGCCTCTGGGGTAGATGAACAGCTGGATGGACTGTGGACCGGCTGCTGCGACCAAAATTCTGTGTCTGTATATATGTCTGTTCAGCTGTCTCATTTTAGTACCTGTAATTCTCTTCCTTCTTTTGCGTCGCACATTTCGGTAAGTCCGCTACTTTCATGAGTTGCGTAAATTCTCTTATCCCCCAGTCCGTGTATCAACGGCAAAAAAATGAACTTCATCCAAACCTTGAAACAGAAGGATAGAGAACGACAGTATTGTCATGGCGATGCACCGACCCTCGTCCTCCCTCTGTTCCCCGTCGGCCTCAGGTAGCCAAAGGTATGTCTCCTTGGCTGGCGTTCCTCCTTGCTGAGTTTGATGGCAAGTTGTGGCTTCTCGGTAGCGTTTCCGAAACCGCCAGTGACGTTGGGTCGCGCCAATGCAGATCATTATTATTCTTTTTATTTTCAACACTCGCTCCAGATCTTGCAGTTTTATGAAGCCTATTATGCAAATTCCTTGCTTTTTATCTTCGTTGCTGGCGGAGGGGTCGCATGAGAGTTGAATCAGCTGCTATTTGCAGATCACAACAGCTCTGGTAGCGGTCTCCAGAAGCTATAAATTCGTACCAGAGCGCAGTTTGTTGGAAATCCTGAGTGAATTATGATGTCGGATACAAGACCTCTTAAGTCGTATGTTCACGAGGTAAATGTGTTTCAGATCCATTCTTACTCAAACATACGATCGTAACTTTAAGCTCTCAAGATCTGTCACCGCTGCTCTGTCTCTCTCTCTCTTTCGGGTGCACGTTACCATCATGTCATGAACTCACGACATAGCCAAGCCATAAACTCTGCTGGTTCCCGTTCTACGTCATAACCTCCTCGGCTCGTAACGTTACCACTATGTAACGTTACCGTGTCATAACAACCTCCAGACTTTCAGAAGCTTAATAGAATAATACTCTGCAATGTGTAACATTTCTTATTCATTTTCTCATCGAGGTTTTAAACAAAGGATGAGAATGCCGACACTCACAAGCAAGGGCAGATACTACCCGACTAACTGAAAGAGAATAGTAAGGTGACAGTGGTGGTTATTGTGAAGTCTTCTTGTACGTGTGTGATTACCCAGAGAACTTGTCCTCTGACCATCGGAACCGTCATGTGGGAATAATTCTCAAAAAAGGAAGAGAAAAAATATCGCGTGAGTAATTACTGGGCCAAGTCCGTGCATGTTAAGGTTTTAAGTTAGCAGGTATTGATCAAAGAGTGGTGAGCTAACTCTATCTGTGTGTGTGTGAGAGAGAGAGAGAGAGAGAGAGAGAGAGAGAGAGAGAGAGAGAGAGAGAGAGAGAGAGGAAAAAAGAATATACTGATTCGTGATGAAGTCATTATCAAACTGATCAGGATATTGAAGATAAGTGGGATCCCTTGCTGTTATTTGCCAACAATTTATGGGTCCCTTTGTAAAGGTTTGACTTGCTCGATTTACTCAAAGTGAAATGTATAATGAGAAAGGGAGTGGATGCTGTTGCGTTTTTCCTCAGCATCTGTGTATCATCTATCTTTATATCTAGCTAGCTAGCTAGCTATCTATGTATCTATGTCCTTATTTATCTATCCATCTATGCATTTATCTATCTAGCTATCACTCTATATATCATCATATCTATCTGTCTGTCTGTCTTTCTATCTATTTATGTGTATATCTATCCCTCTGTATCTATCTATTTATCCTCCATCTATCAATCCACTTGTCAGTCTATCTACCCTTCTATATCTCACCAGAGCAGAGTCCCACATCAATCTTGCAGGCACGATTCACCATCTTGTTCGACTCCGCCACAGAAACAGAAGCATGACGAAAGAATACGGGGGGAGTGACTTGTGTCCTCCGGCTGAGACACTAGTGACGTGGTCACGGGACACTACCGGATACGTAGCGTGACGAAGAACCCGAGATGACAATCTGGTTACACACACACACACACACACACACACACACACACACACACACACACACGTATATACGTGTGTGTGTGTGTAATGGAGTTGAATACATGGTCAGAGTGCTGGATAATTGGTTCAGATGACGAGACGGTTACATGATCTACATTGCTGGATATATTTATTCTTGAACTTTACGACGTAGACACAAAATCCGGAATAATACACGTGACCTACGGATCTGTGTGCTGCACCGGAAAACGTTCCTCACCGTGACGCAATCACGGGCCGACCAGGGGCGAGCCACTGGGTTCGAACCCTGTCTGCGGTAGTTGGTCCACAGTACAACCCAATGGTTCATCTATCCCTAAGTATTGGTCGAGAAGATGGATACGTAGCTCAGGCGGGGTAGTCGTGTGTATACATAGCGTTAATGACATGGCCTTGATCTGGGCTTCAGTTGGCCGTGACGTCTCAGCTAACATTAAAAAAAAAAAAAAAGAATTGGGGTTGTTCAGAAGGACGTTTACATCCTGAACATAGTTTCATTGATCCATATATATATATATATATATATATATATATATATATATATATATATATATATATATATATATATATATATATATGTGTGTGTGTGTGTGTGTGTGATTATTGACTGTCATTACAGTCATGAGTGTTTTAATTAGAGAGGAAGAAGGTAATTTACTCTAGGACAGAATCTGGAAATTTGTTTAGCCAAGCGTGTACAGTGTGCAAGGACGAGAACCTCCGGGCTGGGCTCTCTCGTGTTCCCTGTGGGATGTAGACGATGCCATAGACTGATTCATCACCTTTAGAATGTCTGAGCACTGACCGCCCTAGCTGTAACTATAGCTATACAGGCGTTGAAACGAAGCGAAGGAAGGAAGGAAGGATAGATGAATGAAATTCGATGGTAAGCGAAGGAAGAATGGGTAAATGAAATCCTTGTAAAACAGTGTGTGTGTGTGTGTGTGTGTGTGTGTGTGTGTGTATGTGATACTTCCTGAGGAGCTCTTACGTCAGTGAACGTTGTTATGACGGAGTATACAGAAACGTAGTCAGGTCTTGACGTGTGAAGGACCACACGGGTGACTTTGCTCACCCACCCAACATCCTGACCAGAGGAAGGAAGTAGTTCTCATCAATAAAATACTATTACTTATTTTGGTATTTTTTTTCAAACTTCGTCCATGTGGTGAACCTCCTGTGTTAATCTATGACGTATGACGTTGTAAGAAACAGATCTAAGTTTGCCAGTGTTAGGGAAAATATCTTTCTCATTTTTCATCTTTAAGGTTGACGGTGAACCATTACGAATTTCCTAGTGGGCGGGAGGGTGAGGTGTTGTAGTACCTAGTGGGCGGGAGGGTGAGGTGTTGTAGTACCTAGTGGGCGGGAGGATGAGGTGTTGTAGTACCTAGTCGGCGGGAGGGTGAGGTGTTGTAGTACCTAGTGGGCGGGAGGATGGTGGTGTTGTAGTACCTAGTGGGCGGGAGGGTGAGGTGTTGTAGTACCTAGTGGGCGGGAGGATGAGGTGTTGTAGTACCTAGTGGGCGGGAGAGTGAGGTGTTGTAGTACCTAGTGGGCGGGAGGGTGAGGTGTTGTAGTACCTAGTGGGCGGGAGGGTGAGGTGTTGTAGTACCTAGTGGGCGGGAGGGTGAGGTGTTGTAGTACCTAGTGGGCGGGAGGATGAGGTGTTGTAGTACCTAGTGGGCGGGAGGGTGAGGTGTTGTAGTACCTAGTGGGCGGGAGGATGAGGTGTTGTAGTACCTAGTGGGCGGGAGGATGAGGTGTTGTAGTACCTAGTGGGCGGGAGGGTGAGGTGTTGTAGTACCTAGTGGGCGGGAGGGTGAGGTGTTGTAGTACCTAGTGGGCGGGAGGGTGAGGTGTTGTAGTACCTAGTGGGAGGGAGGATGAGGTGTTGTAGTACCTAGTGGGCGGGAGGATGAGGTGTTGTAGTACCTAGTGGGCGGGAGGGTGAGGTGTTGTAGTACCTAGTGGGCGGGAGGATGGTGTTGTAGTACCTAGTGGGCGGGAGGATGAGGTGTTGTAGTACCTAGTGGGCGGGAGGATGAGGTGTTGTAGTGCCTATTGGGCGGGAGGGTGAGGTGTTGTAGTAGCTGTGATGACGTGGCCGGACGCCGACCATGATGATGTATGGGAGATACAATGATGAAACCATGACACTCAGGTGTGACGCGGGACTTCGACACGGTCTCGTATCTTCCCACTGGATGGGCAATACCTCGACACACTCAGCGTTTCATACGAATATTGTTACCCTGATAGATAAGTATATCATGAAGGATGTATGATATGTGGCGCTTAATGTATACATGTATGGTCGCCTCATGTCCTTGTAAAAAACTTTAAACAACAGCGAATCTTCAGACTTCCTTGGTTCTGTCGTCAGGTGTGGGTTTAAGATGGTAAATATGGTGTAGTTGCATAGGTTGTGGCCAGAACAAAATACATGCAAGAGAACTGGATGGAAATTCAAAACGCTATGATATTTAAGATGGTCTAATCTAAAAAGAAAACGGAGTGTGTTGTAAACTTACAAGACTGGAGAACATTGCTGCTCTAAAATCTTGATATATGATCATGGAACAAGGAAGAGGTGACCACAAGGAAGCAGGAAGTTAACGAGATGAGGAGAAGGATGTCTGAGGAGAGATGTTGGCCACCTTGGGCCATTGAGGAAAGTCAAGTGGCCTTAAGGCAGTACTTATACATTTGTTTACAAGTTAAATGAACATAACCACGTTGGTCACACAGCACCAGAGGCGAGTGCTTCCTCGTCCGTAGTTACAGGTAGACATAGATGAATAGATAAATAGATAAGCAAAGAGAGAAATGAGTAGATATACAATAAGACTGGTTGATTGTTAATGGAGAATATGTACTTACTCGTCTGTTCTGTTTCTGCTCACAAACCAGAACTTTTTCTTCTTCTTGGAAGCCAGCGTTGATACATCCCATCCCTAAGAAGGGTGGCCGTTCTAGCCTCTCGAATATCGTCCTATTGCTTTGACATCTATCGTTTAGGTGTCGAAATTTTTCTTGCAAACAGTTGTTCCGTTTATACAAAGGACTGATCCGTCTTCGTATGGAGTACTGCTCTCACATCTGGGGTGGTTCTAGCTCTGCATCCTTACTTGACAGAGATGTCGAAAGCGGTCTGATTTATAAACTCTCCCAGGCTAAATTCAAAATTTGACCCTCTTACCCAACGCCGCAATGTTGGTTCACTCTCCATCTTCTATAAGTGCTAGTTTGGATTTTGATTCCAAGAACTGGCTGCTTGTGTAACCCCATCACTAGCTAGACCACGCAATACTCGGCAAGCTGCTGCGTCACATGATTGTTGTGTGGCTGCTGGCAACTCGAGGGTGGGCCGTTTTGATAACTGTTTCTTACCCTTCTCCTCGAAGCCTTGGAATTCTACCTTCTCCTTTCTTTCCCATCAACTATGACCTCGCCCGTTGTAAAAGACGTCTTTCATTTCCTTTAGAATTCTTACTTTCCATTGTCTCTCACTCCCCCCCCCCCCCTCATAATCCTTTGTCTATTTCGCGTAACGCCCGGCTTTGATGTGGACTTTCGTCCGTGACTGGAACCTGCAACATGGAAAGATATACATACCCCAGGACCAGTTTTCATGAAAGACTTGGTGTCACCCAAGATCTCATTTCAGATGCTCCAAAAGCTCAAGGTTGCGCTGCTTGCAGTATTAGAAAGATGTAATCTCCTTTGGAGTGATAAGCTCTTTGGTGAGAATGCACTAGAGTACCTCTGTGATGTAACCTTGCCAAAGGTGACTTCTGATCCGCGATGTAACTTTGAGGATGTGGAGTCACACACACACACACACACACACACACGCACACAGGGGAGGACCAGGTGAGCCGATCTCGGACGGGCCCGCGCGTAACTCATGGTCAGTTACGCTAAGCACTACACCTCCTCTTTGTCTGTTACTACTACTCCATCTCCAATTCTCACTGATACTCCCACCTGTTCTCATTTTCTCCTCACGTCGTTCGCCTCCTTACAAAACATTTTCTTATTCTTCCTAATGTTTGTCGTTGCTCTCACCTCGTTCCCCATTTGCGGGTGTTTACAACGTTCGTGTCTGCCTCTCGTTCCCCTGCCACTTTCTCTTGTAAACATTCCAGTCATTCGCACTTCTTCCCCGCAGGCATTGTCCATACACCTTTCTCTTTTTTTTTTTTATCTCTCTCTCTGGACTTCATCATCTCACCTCCTACTACCCTTTCTCAGACGCCCTTAGTGCCACCTTTCGCATACCTCTTACCGCATGCAGAGAGAGAGAGAGAGAGAGAGAGAGAGAGAGAGAGAGAGAGAGAGAGAGAGAGAGAGAGAGAGAGACTATTATCTTTGCGATATGTGCGGGAAGGAAGCTATATTGTAATAAGTGTGTCATATAAAGATATTAACTATGAAGAACTCGAAATGAAAAAGTGTTATCCAGGCCTTGATGAGGACGACACTTGTCCATGACTGGAACGTTAGACAGGAGAATAGAAAGCTATGACCCTCATCCCAGACGACTCCCATTACAAGCATTAGGCGCTCAATCATTCCAACGTATAGGCGCGCCCTCTCCTGCATTCAAAGCAAACGAACGCAGGCATGATGGCCCGAGGGCCTGTACTGCTGACAACCTCCACCCAAAGAAAATGAAAAAACGCAAATCACTCCTGTCAATAGAAACTTCTGTTAAAGAAAGAAAATAGGATTGCGATAACCAGTACATGTAAGAGGGAAAATTGAAGTAAGGAAGCAGAGAAATACAAAAAGCAGTGTAGAGAAAATGGGAAGGGATTTACAAATATGGAAGATAAGTGTTTGAGAGGATGTGTCGAGGTTGGAGTCGGTCACAATGTGTTGACTCGGTTGTTGTGGCTCCAGTGTAGCCACGGGCAATGTAGGGGTCATCTGGCCTACTGCAAGTGGTTGTTAGAAGGTCATAGATGTTTGTAAGGAATGGTGCTTTAAGTTGTTGGCGTTTAGAATCGATTAGAACTAGATTTATGTCTCTCTCTCTCTCTCTCTCTCTCTCTCTCTCTCTCTCTCTCTCTCTCTCTCTCTCTCTCTCTCGTAAATCTGGAACGAAATAGAAACGCAGCAATTCATATGCGAATTAAGATCCCTTTTGTGTGTGCGACCGTCCGGATAAAAGATATTATCCGTGTAAAAGATATTCGTAACTCCAAGGTCTTCTCTCGTTCTTTCAATCTCCTGTGCGAGCTGACGTGACCTTTGACCGGCGAAGACCCGGCCAAGACACAGACAAGGTCACTCCTTAGAAACAGGCCGACCGGAAGGAGGTCATATTGTCATAGATCTTGATGTTCTTTTCAACGCAGATGACCAGGTGCCTCTGTGTATAAGTTCAGTGGCCGGAAATTGTGATAAATTGCACATTTTTCTCCCTCACTCAAGTATTATATATATAAAAAAAAGGAAATCACCTTCAACTTCTTATCAGATTTCCTCTCCTTGAGGCCATATTGTGTCTTACAATGATGATGTTAAATAATTTGCTTTTATGTTACGTGTATTACTAATAGGTTAGTAGTGACCTACATTTCTTAACATGGGAGGAGATCCTCACGTGAATATTAACATGTGAATGTCATGGTCATGAAATATTCGTTCATGATGAAATCAACAGAGAGAGGAGATACAGTGCAATTGTATATGGTGAAAGAGCTGGTACGGTGATTACACAGACACGCATACCGACATTAAAAGAAATTAAATGCAAATTCGGTCTAGAAATCAACTTCAAGGAAAATAAGTTTGATATACTCAATTGCCGGGGGAATCATTACGAAACGCGATGAACTTATATCCTATGATGAACTTGTATCCTATGATGAACTTATATCCTATGCAGTTACTGAAACACCGAACATTATTGCAATCAACTCTGAGAATAAACAGTCGCCGAGTTAGCAATACCCGGATACAAACTATTTACGAAAGATCGCTTATACAGGGTAGGTGATGGAGTTATGATCCACGTTGATAACAATCTAAATGCTATGAAGATAAACAAAGTAGACCACACACATACGACTCTCTTTATCTTGACATTACCGACAAGTTCAAAAGTAAACTACGTTTCGGCGTTATTTACAGACCTCCTAAGCAAAACGAAGGCAAATATAAGACGCTATATAATAAGATGAAAACTATAGTAAACAGTGAAGAGGTTATGACAGTAGGATAGTTCAACAGTCCAAACATAAAGCTGGAACACGTTGACAGGTGACCGAGAGGGAACGAGACTAAAGGAACTGATTGTAGACTATTTTAGAACAGTTAATTAAAAAACAACCAGAGGTAAAAACATTCTTAATCTTGTCCTCACCAGTGACACAAACTAATCAACTCTTGCGAAGTAGGCGAGAGTTTGTCAAACAGCGATCACAGTTTAATTAGATTGAGATGAATCTAGATTTTGTAACAGATGACAACAAACTCTTGATCCCAGATTACAGGCGAGCAAATTTTGAAAACATTAGACACAAAATTCGCAGTACCAATTGGACAAAACTTCTTGACGTTCACACAGTAAAGGAAATGAGGAATTATTCTTAAAACACGCCATTAAAGATTAGAAATAAACATATTCCGCGAATTACGAAGAGAACTAGCAATATTTCAAAAACCATCATGGATGAATGGGATAATAGAAAGACAAATCTGCAAAAAGAAAACATATACAAGACATCCTAATCAATGGGAACCGATGGAAAATCGCCAGGAATTAATCAAAATCCAAAGAGACAGTAAGGCCATAAGACAGACTAAACGTGAAGAAGAAAAAAGAATATCTTTGAAAGTGAATAATACTCCTAAGGAATTCTTCAAGTATGTAAGACACAGGAAGGCAGTAAAAGAAGGAATTGGACCAAACGAACATGATACTAACTACTGTCGACATGGGAATGGCAACCATACAAAATCATTCTTTTAACTCCGTATTCACAATTGAGGAAACATAATACCGCAACCAGTGAAAATGTTTCGAGGATCTGACGAAGAAGAGTTGAAGGTTAGAGAAGTAAACAGCTCTGAAGTATTTGAATACCTGGACCAATTAGATCCTAACACATCCAACGGCCCAGATAACTTAGCTCAAAGAGTTTTAAGAGGTCAGGAGACAGTTGATACACCCCATAAAAATATTTGATAAATTTCTATTGGATGGTCACACTTTATGATTCTCTAGTAAGACCACACCTTGAATATACAGCCCAGTTTAGGTCCCAGAAATATAAGAAAGATGAGGGTAAATTAGAGCAAGTACAAAGACTCTTAACAAAATTGATCCATCCCTTATAAATCTGGCATACGAAGAGATGCTAAAACTACTGGATCTCTTCTTTCTTAAAATACGTAGACTTCGCGGCTACTTGATCAAAGTGTCCAAAATTCTGAACAAGTTCGATAAAGTAAATCACGAACGTCTATTCGATATACAAGAAAATACAGTTGCCAGGATGAATGGAATAAAACTCAAGGCTAAAAGATGTAGTACGGACGTGGGAAAAAGCCTCTTTTCCTGTAGGTGTGTTGAGCACTGGAATAAGTTACCGTTAGACGTAGTTACCTGCTAAGGCTATGAATATCTTCAAAAGTCGTTTAGACAAATATTTCCCAGATTCAGGTATACTCTGAGAAAAAAAGCCAGAAATATACTTTATAAACGACAGCAGTAACGGGGACAGTAGAAGGCTAATGTGCCGCAGCAGGGAAGTCAGTGATAGCTTAAAAAAACTACTGAGCGAAATTACATTTCCTTGTCAATTAAGCGTTTGTTTTTTAAAGACAACCCAGTCGTGGGCCAATCAAGGCCTCCAGTTGTCAGTCTATCTCACGTAAACTCATGTAAGAGGGGCTCGAGAATTCAAATACTCGCTGGCTAACTCTTCGGTGAACTATTCACCAACCAAATGACAAATCAACTCCAACTTGGGTAGATACAGGTACTTGCTCAGTCTGTGTATCTGGCTATGATTAAACCGTTTAGACCCCATGATGGAGAAAACCATATAGGTTGGTATCTACCAGATGCTATCAAACAGTGATCTAGGAATGGATGGATCAACCAAGTAAAGATAAGAGATGAAACAGGAAGATAACATCACGTCTCACCAGCTTCCATGTTTCAGGACACGAGTTCCATTATTTCCGTCACAGGTGCCTCGGCATCTGCCGAGTCCCACACATCTTTTTTCGTCCTCAATGTTTCCTGAAGGATTAGAGGAGGAGGAGGAGGAGGAGAACAGAACAAGAGGAGGAAGAGAGAGAGGTGGCAAATATTACAGGAACAGTTCAAGCCACAGACGTAACTGAACGTCTTTTCATCAGCAGGAGGCACTGAAGGCGACAGTAGCCTAATAACAACATTCTTCGGAAGTAAAATTTAAGGAATGATTTCGTTTAAAACCGCGGTGATTAAATCTGTCATTTATGCCTCTTGATATGCCCTGAATAGTGTAAAAACTTTTGATATGAGAAACTTATACTAAATATTGAGTAAATTCAAAACCTTTATACTTTCATTTGCACGATAGGAAAAAAAAAATAATAGTATCTAGCCCAGTAACTTCACAGTGTTCAGAGCCGCAAAACGGTCTGAAATAATCTGAATCGGATATCCACAAATGACTGAATCCCATTAATTTAGGAATTCAGAAACAACTACATGACCAAGAATGTCCGCAAGATGATCCGTCTCGTCTAACGGGAGGTCAAAACCCAGGATGTTCACAAGAACCTGGATCCCTGAAATACTCTCGCCAATAAAGGGAACATCAAAACAAGTACACTTGTACTATACATGGTATGCGGCCGAAGAACCTCATATGCACGACGCCCACTATATCTATCGTTGCCAGACCCAAGTCCAGAGTACGACGCCCACTATATCTATCGTTGCCAGACCCCAGTCCAGATCTGCTTCCTCGAAGACACGCACTGTTACACACACACAGCAAATACGATCATATTTCCTCAGTGTAAACTACCTCGTGACCACTCAATCCTAGTTTTAAGACCCACCAAAACCTCCCATCTTCCCACTTCATACCTCACAGTCCACACTGCCCCTCACATCGCACGACCTCCGCCACACCGGACGCCCTCTGGACGCGCACGTAACGTAACTATTTCATCGTGGATGAAACGGAATCAGCGACAGAGATATTTGGGAAGCAACGACCAGCTTGTAAGGAAAAGATTCCCGCTTCTTTATCTTTGTCTGTCACTCTCTTCGTCATTCTCTCTCTCTCTCTCTCTCTCTCTCTCTCTCTCTCTCTCTCTCTCTCTCTCTCTCTCTCTCTCTCTCTCTCTCTCTCTCTCTTTCTGTCCCGGTTTATGTGTCCTTTACAATTCGTTTCATACATCAAGAACCAGTACAAGTGGAAACTATACGGAGAAAAGATTCCCGGCTTAAACCCTACAGTTCCCTGTTAGAACCCTTGCATTATTTCTTGAGACGTCCTAAGCTAAAGGAGCTCCCTCAGCTGACTTCAGGTTTTTTATTCTTTTAGGATTTAATGACTACCAGAAACACACACACACACACACACACACACACACACACACACACACCTTCAAGAATCTAGTCTTGCAAACATTTAAGATAATTGTGGATGTGACGCACAATGTGTTGGACCACCACGTCAAGCTGGGGGTCACTGGGATATAAGGACACGTCAGCTGGACTACGGAGATGGTCATGAGCACCTCAGGTGATGCGTGCGTCGCGGATGACCTGTCTGGAGGCATCTCGAACCCGATCTTCTGATTAAGAGTTCGAGGTTCGTTGAGTGGCTGAGCACCCGCGTTGTCTCGATGCCCTGCGATTTTCTTATCGGATCCATCTCGCAGAGTAACGACTCTCTCGCTCCGCGTTCATATCGGTACATTTAACACAATTACCGGACAATTTAGAAGTAATCCATGGCCTAAATGACCGTGATGATTTCGAGGATGACTCTGACGTACCTGTACATTCTCATCCAGTTATTGCACTCGTTTTGCCTCGTTGGCCAAGAATCTCTCAGAGGACAATATAAGACAGTTAGACGAGTGGTATGTTATGTGCATGGAGGTTAACATGTCAAACGTTGCAGACGGTCTTCATCTCAGCCTGCGAGAAGCAGCAAGAGAGGTGGACGTTGTATAGATGATGTGATTTGTAAAGAAATTTCAAGTGGTACCTTAAAAAATATGGATTCTGAGGAGGATCACTGTGGCTTCAACAGTGGTTGGGGAAGTTTGTACCAGATGTTTGCTGTGAAGAATTTCTGTGAGAAATGGGTTTTTATATGGCATTATCAAAGCGAATGTTAGGGATGATACTTATACCTTATGGAAAGTGCTATGATTATTTGGTGAGGAAGGAATACTGTCAAAGGTTGTTTTCATCGAGAGAGTAAGATGTGTGTGCAAGTAAGAAAGGAGGAGGGTGAGTGGTTCTAGGTGAAGGTGACTCTCCATCAAGAGTTTGCACTGTTGCTATGATTGTTTGATCTGTTTTAGGACGGGATGGTGAACAAGGTAAATGCACTCGTCTTTGAGAGAAAGACGGATCTACAGTCTGCTGGGGATGGGCGGGAGGGGGTTTAAGAGCTGAGACACTTGTTGTTTGTGGATGATACTGCTGTAGTGGAAGGCTCGTGCGAGAAGCTGCAGAAGCTGGTTTTTGAGCGGTCTTGAGAATTACTGTGAATAAAAGTAAGCTTAATTGGTTCAGCAGGGGGAGAGACAGATTGGTTGGAGTGTTAGTTTAAACGGAGAGGGCTTGGAGGAAGTGGGGTGTTCTAGATACGTGGATGTGGTCGTGTCAGCTGTTGGATCTGTGGGAGCTGAAGTAAACCATATGGTGGATGAGGGGGTAAATGTGCTAGGTGATCTGTGGTGTGGGACAAGAGGTCACCGTTTGCAGGGCAAATATGGGTATATCAGACAATACAGTAGTCCCAGAGGCGCTGTATGGGTGAGAGTCAAGGGCCGTAAATACAAAAGAGAGCAAAAGGGTGGATGTGTTGGGAACGAAATGCTTGAGGACAGTAGATGGTGTGAGGACGGTTGAACGTGAAAGGAACGACAGTATGAGAAATCTCAGTGCAAATGAGAGAGTTAAAATGGGTGTATAAGATGGTTTGGACTTTTGGAAAGGATGAGCGAAGATAGACTAACTAGGAGATGCGACACGAGGGAAAGGGAAACAAAAAAGGAGTTGGAATGGTGCAGTGTAGATTTTGTGTTATTCGGAGCCTGAACGTGCAGGAGGGTGACAGGCGTGCATGGATAGAACGAACTGGAATGGTGTGAAATATAGGAGGCGACCTGCTGTCATATGAAGTTGTCAGAGGAAACAACGGAGAGGTCTGTGGGGCTTGGCTAAGGATAAGGGGATTGAGTTACTTGATAATTAGAGAATGGACGTGAGCAAATGAGGCTGTTCCTGGCGTTGACCTGCTTCGTAGGCAAATTAGTACAAAAAACAACAACAACAATAATAATAATAATAATGATAATAATAATAATAATGATAATAGTTATTATTATTATTATCATTAGTATTATTATTATTACTATCATCATTATTATCATTATTATTTTATTAGTAGTAGTATTAATCATGATGGTTGGCTGGTTGTTTGGGCTTTAGGCCTATCAATTGTTGAGGTCACTAAGGCCGTCAACGTAAGCTACATCCACCAACTGCAAAATCTTTAACACCTTCAAGTATTAAGGATAGCTTTTAGACCACATACACTCTCACTGTGTGATGTTACTACTGTACCGTTGTTAATAGTATCATTACTACCATCGATGTTACTGTAATAGAAATATCATTATCATTGGTATCAGTATCATTATTATCATTATATCATTATTATTATCATTATCATTATTATTATTGTTATTATTATTATCATTATTATCATTATCATCATTATCATTAATTATCATTAGTGGTAGTAGTATCATTATTTCTTATTTTTGTTGTTCTTATCCTAGTTGTTGTATCTGTCATTCCCAGCGTTTTTAATTAGAACATTCGCATCATATCAACATTATAGTCTACTCACCCGAAAAAATCACTTTTTAAGGATAGGTAAATTTATATGACCTTTTAGTTAATAGAGTTTAAGGTCAGACGACGCTAGTTTATCTGCTGACAGTGATTGTGATGATCAAGATCAAGATATTTTGGTTCATCTCCCAAAAATGCTCATGATGAACAAGGTCAGAATAGTTTAGTTTACCTGACATTAACATCACGATTCATAAGATGAAAATTACTGGTTTACCTAACCTTAAATTCATGAGGACTAAGGTCCAAGGACTCTCATTTATCTGACAATATCGTGAAGAACAATGTTAAAGGAATCATGTTTATCTGACCTTAAGTTCGTGAGGAACAACATGAGAAGATTAATGATTGATTGACTTCAAGTTCATGAGGACCAAGGTCGAACGTCGCAGTGGGTGGAGCAAGTCCATCATGATCACGAGGGTCCTGACGACTCTGGTGGCGTGTGGTGGAGGTGGAGGGAGGGCCTGGCCCCACCGTGCTGCTGGTGTCTTGGACGACAGAGCAGTCATAAAGAGAGCGAGAGCGAAGCGTGACAGAGTCAGTTGCAGCTCCGCCATCGGCCGGGCCGCACACACACACACACACACATACATCCACCCAACCACCCACCCACCTCCTCACTCACGGTGGTTGTTCGCCCCAGGGCCGTCCTCTCGCTCCTACCGCCAGCCAGCACATCTCTCTCTCCCTCACTGGCGTCGCGATGCTGAAAGCCGCCCCCTCTTGTATATAATGTCTTGTGTCGCTGAAGAATCGAACCAGACTACTGAGGGTGGAGGATTGCTGAGGACTGTATTGCTGCAGATTGGTTCTTAGTGATTTTGTCTTCATTATGGATACTGTCATTTGAGAGATGTGCACGACTACTTTTTTCTCCGGAGGAGACATGAAACTGTGTGAGTGCTAAAAAGGGCGTGTGTTCCGCAGGGGACTGATCAAGTTCGATGTTTACATCAGACTTTCCCTGTTAAGTCCACCACTGGAGGAAAGTAAAAGTGAATATGTGAGCGCAAAGGCACATCTTGGAACTGGTGAGGAATCGTGTCTATGTTTTGCATGAAGTCTCAACCAGTGGTTTCTGTGACGATCAGCAGATCTCTTTCAAGTGCCAATGAACGCATCTTGACAAGACGTGGAGGTCTTCTGAACACATTACAAGCGACTCTTGAGTTTGATCAACGTAGAGTTTTTTCAACGACTTTCAAGTGATTTCAAAGTTAGTCAATACCCCTGACAGTGTTCTGAAACCTCTGCAAAGCATACCGTAGTGAGCCCAGTGCCTTATCTCGCGTTGGAATCCACCCAGCGCCCGTCAGGATCATCTCGGTAACCCGAGACACAACAGGTGAGTTGGATCACAACCTTGACCTTGCCTCACCAGGGGAACCAGTACCAGCACGAGCCGCTCGTGTTTTGCTGCTAATGACTTTAATGAGTATTATCCTGACCATCATAACTGTAGCCCTGCAGTTACTGCGCTTCAGATTAGGTTGTTGTCGTAGGAGTGTATGATGAGAGGAGTCCGGTCTCTCCTGCGTATCACTCTCACATAGACCCAGGTCTTCAGAGAGAGGATTTTCACATGGACTTGGTTCCTCAGGAATAACACTTTCACACAGACTCAGATCCTGAGAACGAAAACACTCTCATACGGACCCGGGTCCCACATAATTTCATCCTCACGACGATAACA